>NC_133331.1:79242210-79487210 GCF_042186555.1 Aquarana catesbeiana | reverse complement strand
ATAGGCCTTAAAGTGATCACCTTGTAAAACAACCCATTCCATTTAAAATAGAAATGCAAGGCAAACATCTGTGTATGGATATAACAAAACATTATAAATACCTTCTTTCCCCTTTCTTCTAATGCCCTGTACACACGATAGGATTTTCTGATAGAAAATGTGTGATAGGACCTTGTTGTCGGAAATTCCGGCCGTGTGTAGGCTCCATCACACATTTTCCATAGGAATTTCCGACACACAAAGTTTGAGAGCTTGCTATAAAATTTTCTGACAACAAAATCCGTTGTCGGAAATTCCGATCGTGTGTACACAAATCCGACGCATAAAGTGCCGCGCATGCTCAGAATAAATTAAGAGACAAAAGCTGTTAGCTACTGCCCCATTTATAGTCCCGATGTACGTGTTTTACGTCACCTCGTTCAGAACGATCGGATTTTCCGACAACTTTGTGTGACCGTGTGAATGCAAGTTTGAGCCAACATCCGTCGGAAAAAATCCATGGATTTTGTTGTTGGAATGTCTGATCAATGTCCGATCGTGTGTACAGGGCATTAGAGTGATCACATTTCCTCTGTTCTCATCTGCATTAGAGCTGGGGGAGGAGAAGCAACAGTACACTGATCTTCACAGTGTAAGGCTGTGCATGGGGGGCGTGTCAGGACAAGTCTGATCATTGGAGGAGAGCAGGCATAGCCAGAGAACTGACCACGGTGTGCTCTCCTGCTTAGTGTGGTCAGTTTTTAACAGGAAAGCAGAGGGACTGGCAGGAATTCCAGGGATTTCACACAAAGAAAGCAATGCAAAGAGAACAGGATACTTTTTTATCCAAGTACATGGTACAGCAGGCACATATTAGGAATATGAAATGCTGGGGTAACAAATGCTTTAAACTATATCTAACTGTGGGGGGGGGTGCCTTGACTGTGGGAAGGCAGAGATCCGTGCTTAGCAGAAACACAAGATCTCCATCTTCCCCTCTCAAAAAATGGCGGTCTGCCTTGTTTATATAAGCAGACCGTCGTTCTGCCTCTCCTGTAAACGATTGGCTGGTCCCGGCGGACATGGGGGCCTGCCAGACCCGCTAACTGGCTCCAGCTGTGTCCAATTACAGCGGGAGCGGGTCGCCGGTGGTGTGCGTGCTTCCCAGACGCAGTGCACAAAATCACGTACAGGTAGTCTCAGTATATATGCGTGGGGTGGTCCATAAGAGGTTAAGTTTACCTTCAGTGTATGCCATCATTGTACGTAACCACTTCTGGAGCCAAGTTCAGCACATTAAGCACCCAGGATGATTGCCAGGCCTTTGGATTGGGTGAAATAAATGTAATTATATGTTTTACACCAAACTTCCAAAATTCCAGACATATTTATTGCCCACTTCTGCTCATTTATTTATTTATTTATTTATTTATTCTTATTAAAGGGTAGCTATTTATTTTTTTGTGCTTTTTTAGTGCATATTTTCAGTGATAAAAAAATAAACAAAAATACAATTTTAGTTTCAATTCAGATGACTAAAATACGACTAAAACAGAAAAGGCATTTTAGCCAAAAGACTATGACTAAAACTAAATTGAAATTCGACATCAAACTAAACAGTGGTCAAAAAGCATTTTTTTTTTTTTATGATATTGAAGATTTTAGTCAACTAAAATGTTCTGGAGACTAAAATACGACTAAAATGTAAACAATTCAAAAGACTTAAATACGACTAAAACAGCATTTTAGTCAAAAGACTATGACTAAAACTAAATCCAAATTTGATGTAAAAATTAACACTGTTGGTGGGTTTCCTTGACAATCAGCCAGTTACACGGCAGCTTGCAGAGAATAATCATACAGGGGCCTGAACTTTCTAAAGATGTCTGAATTGGGGTCACAAAGGCATATGTAGAGAACATCATAAAACCCGCCTGAACCTAAAACCGTGGTCTTAAAATTCTTTAAAACGTAGACCTAAGATGGCAGCAGGACAGTCAAGCATTATCTGACCATCAAGCAACCATTTTTGTAAAAATTGGAACATAACCATGCGCAGTTGAATTCCTTTAGCGTACATGTTTACAGACTACCTTTGTTAGCCTCATCTCAGGATAACAGTAGTAATTATCCATAAAAATAAAACCAGAGATCACCTATTCCCCAGGAACGTTTGACTGGTACCCTGCAGAAATTAACCCTAGGCAAGTTAGCAGCTCGGGTCCCCATCCCTTTGATTGTCACTGATAAAAACTGCAATAGGCACAGAGATGCTGCCCCGTTTCATTCACCCCACCAAGAATGATCAGTTGGGACTGTCTTCTGCAGGCACCCATAGACAAATGCTGCCCCATTGGCATTGTCTGTACTAGCATTGCCAGCCCCATCAGACTTGAACTACCTATAAACGCACCCTTCCTTGTGAAATGACAGTCAGGGACACAGCTTTTAACAACTGCACTATTCACCTGGTTCACTGCAGAATAATGAAGATTATAGCTGGGTTCCCTAAACATCTACTGGACCCTAGGCTCATATCTAGGTTACCTTGTGAATGGCCCAGCTCTAGATGTATGGCAAAGTTCCCATGGATCTAACAGTCAACACCTTAACCAGCCAGAATCTCCCAGATCAGGTGATCACCTAATTTCTCTGGGTTTCTTCAATAGTTTCATCGCGCACCTGTGACTGTATGAACATTTCGAGAGGAAGAGAGAGCGGCGCCACTCTGAGTGTAGCATTTTAGTTAAAAAGCATCAGATTTATTAGGTCATATTCAGCTCACATTTGAGTAAAAATAGGTAGGCATGTGTGTAATAATGCCCTGTACACACAATAGGATTTTCCGACAACAAATGTTGGATTTGAGCTTGTTGTCGCAAAGTCAGACCGTGTGCATATTCCATAGAATATTTATTGTCGGAATTTCCACCAACAAATGCTTGAGAGCAGGTTCTCAAATTTTTTGTCGGAAATTCTGAATGTGTGTACATAAGTCCGACGCACAAAAGTCCACACATGCTCGGAATCAAGCAGAAGAGCAGCACTGGCATTGAACTTCATTTTTCTCGGCTCGTCGTACGTGTTGTATGTCACCGCGTTCTTGATATTCTGAATTTCCAACAACATTTGTGTGACCGTGTGTATGCAAGACAAGCTTGAGCCAACATCCTTCGGAAAAAAATCCACGGTTTTGTTGTCGGAAAATCCTATGGTGTGTACAGGGCATAAGTCTGCGGGAATCCTTTCCATCCAGCTGGGCAGGGGTGATCAGCAGTTCTGGACACTTTTTGAAGTTCCGAGGCTGGAGGAGATCAGCACAGCAAGCAGTGAACACGTCAGCCGTGACGGACAGGGGGAGTGGTAGAGCTTACACACGCGTACCTATTTCTACTCAAATGTGGGTTTAATATGACCTAATACATTTGATGCTTTTTAACTAAAATGGTACACTCAGAGTAGCGCCGCTCTCTCTTCCTCTCTCATTGCATATAGAGTCTCCTGCTCAAACAGCTGGCTGCCGACACTGATACTGTCTATCGCATACTATCGCATAGGTCTGGCTTTAGTAGCATATGGACTTTGCTCCTTAGGACACTTGTTGGACTTTTTATCTTTACCCCACTAATCCTGGTCACACTCCGCTAGCTGTTTACCTAGCGCTCCATATTTACATTACCCTGTATGCACATTTGCTGCTCTTGCAGTGTGATGACCAGCTATAGCTGCCAAATAGTTTCTGACACTTCTCTAATTGACTTATTTGAATTTAATCACTTGTTTTTTGCTTCTGTCCTGCCATAAAAAAGCAAAACTGACCTTTAGCTGTTTTTTTATTGGGTTTTATTACTTCACCTTCCTCTGTTAATAGTCTCCCTTTGCTTCTCAGTTCAGACTCCTCTGATTAGTCCAGGATCTTCCCAAGTGCAGTAAATCTTCTTAGACCTGTTTTCTGGTAATAAAAATTTTATAGTTGTGTCATAATGATGAAGAAGTCCAAGTTTAGTAGAGAAAAGCAAATTTCTAATGCAGAGCCTGCAACTTTGACTGGTTTGATATACTGTATCGTGGCCAAGGCAAGGGAACATTATGCCATGATATTGTACAAATCACATCTGTCTCGGTGAAGATGTACACTGTGTAAATCTTGTGCTGTCTTGTCTTTTTCTAAAGGAAGAAATATAGAATAGAAAAGTCCAATACTGGGGGGATGATTTACTAAAGTGTGTTTTTGCACCAAACATCCAATCATGTGAAAGAATTTTTTTTTTCTTGAATTCTTCTGCACATTGGACGTTTGAAGTTTAATTAAATCATGCTTTAGTAATTAAGGCTCTTTAGGGTCCATGCACACTAGGAGCAGAAAAAAATGCCAGAACCTCTGGCAGAAAAAGCGGCAGAAAAAAATGCTCATAGTAGCTCGTATTGCGCAAGTATTTAGGAGAGTTTATGGCATTTGCTTTTATAGGCGTTTTTTCCCAAAACTTTCCCCTCTGCTCATTTTTCATTGTAATCAATGTACACTTGAAAATGCTGATTGCTCCTAAATGCCATGTTTAGGTGCGTTTATGAATGTTTAGCATTTTGTTTCTGCCTGAAAACTTCTCTCTAAAACGCACTTGTGATGGGTTTCTAAACTCTCCTCTTGAAAGATGCCTGTAAACGTCCTAATGTGCATGGACACATAGGATAACATTGAGCTGCTTCTACAGGCAGGAGAAAAAACTCCAAACTCCTGTAGAAGCAACGTTTTGTAAGCCCAGTTTGCATGGAACCTTAAAGTATGTATCCAGCCAATTTTTTTTTTAGTTTTGCATAAAGTAGGGGACTGAGACATAGGATGAGACAAAATCTCTCTAGTGGGGGAATATACAGCAATAAAACAGCTTTTCAGTAGAGTAGGTAAAGATTGGCACATTTCAGGGGCTTTTATTGTTGCCTGTTTCCTCTCACTTCATGTACAGATACAGTGGTCATCAGGAAAGGAACAGAGAAATATCCCCTTTTAGGACATACATTAATAAAAAACATGTTAGATTCTCTAAGCCTTCTCTATTCTATCCTGTAGTAAAATAAATTAACAAGTGTTAAGCTGGCCACCCACTAGAAATATAGAAACGGAAAAGTGACAGCAGAAAAAAGACTGAGTAGTACTTTGAGTCTGCCCATTTATTTTGTTTTTTCTTTTTGTTAACTTTTTTGTCTAAGTATAGATCTACACTATAAAACCAAAAGTATTGGAACGCCTGCCTTTACACGCACATGAACTTTAATGGCATACCAGTCTTAGTCCTTAGGGTTCAATATTGAGTTGGCCCACCCTTTGCAGCCATAACAACTTCAACTCTTCCACAAAGTTTAGGATTGTGTCTAATGGGAATGTTTGACCATTCTTTCAGGCACTAATGTGGACGAGAAGGCGTGGCTCGCAGTCTCCACTCTAATTCATCCCAAAGGTGTTCTATCGGGTTGAGGTCAGGACTCTCTGCAGGCCAGTCAAGTTCCTCCACCCCAAATGCGCTCATCCATGTCTTTATGGACCTTGCTTTGTACACTGGTCCAAATCATTTGGTGGATGGGTTATTATGGTGTGGGGTTTCTTTTCAGGGGTTGGGCTTGGCCCCTTAGTTCCAGTGAGGAGAACTCTTAAGGCGTCGGCATACCAAGATATTTTTAACAATTTCATGCTCCCAACTTTGTGGGAACTGTTTGGGGATGGCCCCTTCCTGTTCCAACATGACTGCACACCAGTGCACAAAGCATTCTGACCTCAACCCGATAGAACACCTTTGGGATGAATTAGAGCTGAGACTGCGAGCCAGGCATCCCAATACTTTAGATCACGTAGTGTATGTTTGTCCCAAGCATGTTTGAAGTCATTTACAGTTGACTGGCTCTACTGGAAGTTTATTCCAAGCTTCAACTACCCTTTCAGTAAAATAATACTTTCTAAGATTAGTTTTGAACGTTCCACCAGTTAGTTTGAGGTCATGTCCCCATGCTCTTGATTTTGGTTTTATATTGAAAAAACTGCCCTCCTGAATCATTCTTCACCCCCCTTGATGTATTAATGTAGGTTTTAATTGTGTCTCCCTTTTCCCTTCTTTCCTCCAGTCTGTACATATAAGTTCCTGAAGTCACTCTCGATATGTTTTAGTCCCCAGACCTTTCACCACTAGTAGATTTTTGAACAAATTCATACGAAAACCCTCAGTACATTGATGACTTGATGAATGTTGTTTGAAAGAACTTTAAAATTTAATTTGCTTTTACATTTAAGTTAGGAATGATTTGACTTATTTCAGTCTTTTGTGATAAACCATTTCATTAGTATTTCACATGCTTTTTTATACATTATTATCTTGGTAAAATAAATGTTCCTAATGGATAACACCTATTACTAATTAACAAGTTTACTTGCTCTGCTTTCACCTCCAAAATGTAAAATGTTTTACGCCACGCTTAAAAATGTGCAATCTATTATTTTCAATGGAGAGAAACTGGAGAATTATTTTATTGAAAGTTGTCACAATTTGTGCGGTGGTCTTTCACCACTTTATTCACTAGCCTGTTTTTCTATTTTTTTCATGGCTACTTCCAAGTTCACATTTTAAATTTCTTTAAATTGGAGAAAATTATTGTGGCAAAATAGGGTAACGTGGTTATTTAAAGTGGTTAATTAAAAGCAATTTGTTGATTTTAATTAACCACTATGATTTTATGAATTCTATTATCAATTTGTTAGCAGTTTTTTGAGTCTTTTTTTTATTATTTTGGTTTATTTATTTTGATTTTTTTAATCCTGAACTACAGTAGTTGGTGTCCACAAGCCATAAAGGCAGGATGTTCAGCGAGATAGCTTTTTGTTTCCTGCTACAAAACTTTATTTTTTTTTCAAACTGCATCTGTAAACAAAAAGTAGAGTCTAGTAAATGGCTTTTTTTTTTCAAAATTTATCAGAAAATCTTGTGTTTTATCCAAGGTTTTCCTGGTGTCTAAGTAGGTGTCTAGGATTTCTGCCATGTACTTCAGTGGGATTGTCTTGTCTTCTGTAAGCATTTTTTTATTGCTTTTCCTTAAATTTTGTTAAGCAGTGCTTGTGAATCTTTGTTATATTGGCTAATCTATGGGGTGTTTAGCTCAGTGGTGAAGCCTGTTGTTTGGTTTGTTCTGTGTTCTCCTTTGCCTCTGTTGCGTGCCTCTAGCTGTGCTCCTAACTCAGAAGGGGGGAGTGTTGGTATCAAGTAATGGAATGTTAAGTAACTGTGACCCAGCGATAACCTCGTGCCCCTAAAAAAAATCAAAATGCTAAGCTGCTTTATTCTTCTTGCATACAAATGATGTTGTATTCAGTAGGTAGATGAGGCGCTCGTGGTGCACTGGTTTCAAACGCACAGATGGTTCTTTCTGAAAGGTTCTCCTTAATGAGATCACCAGGATTTCACTCAAGGTCCTTACAAAGGAGTCAAAGCATGACCCGAATTAGGAATAGAATGAGAATGTGTTTACAAATTAAAGACAAAATGCAGACTGGTATGAAATGACGGGTACAATTTTAGAAGCGTAAATGGTTCTCTAACAGTAGTAGGCTACAAGAATGGAATGGTGATATACATGGTTAGCAACTTTATTGCTGTGGACCTTCCTTGGCTGTTGTAGAAGGAACACACAATATGGGACAGTGTACTTTACTTGGTGGACTTTGTGAAAAGTGCACAGGCTTTGGATCTGACACCACTGTTTTATATATATATATATATATATATATATATATATATATATATATATATAAACATGAAGCACGTTTTACTGACAGGACCACATTCATAGACATATGAAAAGAGCAAAAATAGGGAAAAAGGGATTTTCAAGGTGCCAGTCTGCCAAAAGTATCTTTGTATTTTAACTTCCGAGTACTGACTTTTTTGGGGTTAAGAATGGAAACCGTGAAAATAATTTTTCCCCTATTTATGGTCTTTTCAGATATCTATGGATGTGGTCCCACCTTCTCTCTCTCTCTCTCTATCTCTCTCTCTCTCTCTCTCTCATGATCTCTCTCTCTCTCTCTCGATCTCTCTCTCTCTCTCTCTCGATCTCTCTCTCTCTCTTTCTCTCTCTCTCTCTCTCTCTCTCTCTCGATCTCTCTCTCTCATGATCTCTCTTATGATCTCTCTCTCATTATTTCTCTTTTGATCTCTATAATCTGAGATCATTTTAGTCAGGTAGGAGGCTGCATTACCTCACGGCACTTTTGGAGCACCTTTGATTGTTTACAGCAAAGCACAACAGCTCTTTTTCTCAGCACTTTAACACATGGACTTTACTTTTTGCACATTTATTATGATTTTTTTAAACTTTTCCACAACTAAAGGAATTTCATATGTTATGATTATCTAGGCCAGTGTTTCTCAACTCCAGTCCTCAAAGCGCCCCAACAGTTCATGTTTTCAGGATTTCCCTCAGATGAAACAGCTGTGGTAATTACTAAGGCAGTAAAACTGATCAAATCACCTGTGCAAAATAATGGAAAGCCTGAAAACATGACCTGTTGGGACGCCTTAAGGACTGGAGTTGAGAAACACTGATCTAGGTTTGCATCATGGATCAGCTTCTATTTGTGAATCATGTTGTATATGCAATTTTTTTTTATTCAGTCATATTTTGCACAGTTGGTTTTTCTAGGAAATTTGGGAGACAGTGCACCTTTTGTTTAATTAATTCTCCAAGATGTTTAGAACAATCTACCAGCCGAGTTCCTTCAAAAACTGTGTGCACAAGCACTGTGTGTACCTAGAAGAATTGATGCTGGTTTGAAGCCAAAGGGTAGTCAGACCAAATATTGATTTGATTTTGATTTTTCTTCTGTTCATTAAAAAAATAAACAATTAAAATATATATTTCTGAAAGCATTCCTATTTTTACAGCATTTCTTCATACCCGTATATATATATATATATATATATATATATATATATATATATATATATATATATATATATATATTAGATATATATTGATTGGTTTGCGCAAAAGATATAGTGTCTACAAACTACAAGATAGTTTTAGGGACTTTTATTACATTTTTTTTTACTGGTAATGGCGGCGATCTGCAATTTTTAGTGGGACTGTGACATTGCGGCAGACAAATCTGACACTTTTTGGGGACCAGTGACACACACAGTTATCAGTGCTAAAAAAAAAAAAAAGAATGATTACTGTATAAATGGCACTGGCAGGAAAGGGGTTAACACTAGGGGCCATCAGAAGGTTAAATTTTCCCTAGGGAGGTGCTTACTAACTGTGTGGGGCAGTGTCACACTGAAGGAAAAGAGAGAACTTGGGATTCAGCGTAGCTGAATCACAATATCTCTCTTTCCCTTCCTGGCAGATCCGCCGTTTGCCTTGTTTACACAGGCAGGCGGCTGATCCGTCTCTCCAAAGAACGATCAGCGGGTCGTGGCAGCCCTCGCGGCCTCTGGACCCGCAGATTGGCTCCCGCTGTGTCCAATCACAGCGGGAGTGGCACGCACGCGCCCCCTAAACCGCGTGCACAAAATCATGTACAGATACGGGATTTTGCGCACCTGGGCTGCCCAGCCCCAGAAAATGTACGTGGGGCGGTCCGGAAGCGGTTAAAGAAGATTTAGCCAAATAAATGATCACTAAAATCGCATCAAAGCTTTACCATGTAATTTAAAAACATTTTTTTTTAATCTGCAGCTTTCAATAATACTTTGTGATCTGACCATGAAGGTCCTGTTATAGGGTGACAACCCTCTCCCAGTTGTGCTCCTGCATTGAAACCCTTCCACACGAGCCATGGTGGAAACTGCAAGCTGCCCTGCTGACACTCACTGTTCAGACATTGGCCACTATTGTGACTTTCTAAAACCAGTCATGAACAATGATTTACAGCTATCACCATAGCCAGTGTATATAGACAGAAATTGTCTACAAGAGGCTGGAGGGGATCAGCGCCACTAAGATGCAAACAAAGGGTGAAAATATAATTTTATTTAAACAAAAATGGCAGTGGTTTATGAATAACAGTGGTTTAGCGAACTATATGCTGTTCGGTTAGGGTTCAAATCTGCATAAAATCTAAGGTTTGCCAAACAGGAATTCATTAACACAATTCATTGTGGTAAAGCAATTAGTAAATTCTTTAACATTGTTGTTATTACAGGCAGTTTATATTGTGCTGACAATTTACGCAGCACTTTGCATACTTTCAGTCCTTGCATTCAAGGAGCTTGCAGTCTAACCTCATAAGCATACATATAAATACTAAGGACATTTTACACAAGAGCCAATTCTCCTACCAGCATGGCTTTGGAGTGTTGGAGGAAACTGGAGTACCTGGAGGAAACCCACCACACCGTACAGGGAAAACATGCAAACTCCATGTTTATAGGTTCCTAACCTGAATTTGAACCAGGTACACCATCTTGCCAGGTAGACATGCTAACCACTAAGCTACAAATCTCTAATTAGGAGCAGCAGAGCACTTCCTCACTTCCTTCCTGAATTTACTCAGTCACCCCCAGTTTTAGTTTTACATCTCAAAGGGTTATTTTTTTTTATCTTTGTACTCTATTGCCACTTTTTATTGTATACATCAATTTTTAATTTCAATCGTTTTTATTGTTTTTTTCAAAAGAAAAAGAACAGAACAAGTTATTAAGACAGTGGCATTGTATATTGAATATGTGTGTACACTTCATTGCAGTGTACTAGGCTATCATCATATCGTATGGGTTTAGATACATTGGTTTAAACATATCTCATTGGAACTATTGTGCACACATATGTATTCTGAACATGTCAAACAAACGTAACATTCAAGTCATCACGATCTACTTGGGATAAAAACATTGATTTCACCTTAGATACATGAGTGTTGTCATTTTCTGGTGTAAGTCTGATGCCAGACCTTCCATGCTTTCGTATACATCAATTTCTAATTGTATATTGTGTGTTTATTGTTTTTAAAGCTAGAAAATTGAAGGATAAATATCTATGGAGATAAAAAAATTACACCTTCAGGTTGCATCTGAAGTGGGTATATAATGTGATTTTTGTGCAACTTTAGATTCAGATGCAGAGATGTGGGTAGCTGAAATTATGTGCAATTCTTGACTTTGAGGACATTTTAGGAAGAGAGCAGACGGATGACCCCATTGCTGGACTGCTGGGTTTTGTTTTGTCTATTCAGCAGGCTATTGGAGTGTTCTTGACCAAGCTGTGCAACTGCTTGAATGAAAATTGAAAATGTACTTGTGTTATCTGAAAGAGATTTTATTTCACAAGATTGTATGAATAAAAGTTCAGATTCTTTCGCAAGTGAAGCATCTTACATCCCTGTAATTATATAAACCTTGGTTTGAGAGCGTTTTGCAAGACAAGCAAAATTTAAAAATAAATTTTGACTTGATATACAAGTGATGTTTTGATATACAAGTAGGGTCAAGTCAGAACTGAGTATAAAAAAGAAGAGAGGTGCCTCTAAGTGTAGCAATATGGTTATATTTAATGAAGGTACAACATTTAGCAACTCACATGGTTGATGATTTAAACAGGCACATCTAAGTATGCAGGCATCCGGGGTAAAGCTGTCCACATAGACTGTCCTCCGCACTGCCTCTGACGTCATCCTTTGCACAAGCTCTTCAAGCCTCGCTTTCAAATCGCTCTACTGCAGGGTAGTCTTCCTGATCACGATTGCAGACTGGCAGCGGTGAGAGGCGGCTGTGTGGAGGACAGTTTATGTGGACAGCTTCACCCCGGATGCCTGCATACTTAGATGTGCCTCTTTTTAATCATCAACCATGTGAGTTCCTAAATGTTGTACCTTCATTAAATGTAACCATATTGCTACACTTAGAGGCACCTCTCTTCTCTTTTATACTCTGTAGCTTCTGCTGGATTTTGCTTCTAATCCCCTTGTGGAGGCTTCCATTTGTGGATGGACATTTTATGGTTACACAACCTGGTCACTTTGCTATAATCTTTTTATATGGACTATAAACTGAAGGACTTATGAATAAATGGTTGTGGAAACGAATCATCTGAGTTTCCATTATTTCTTATGGGGAAATTTGCTTTAATATACAAGTGCTTTGGATTACAAGCATGTTTCCGGAACAAATTATGCTCAATAATCCAAGGTTTTACTGTACAATATTTTTCCTATTGTTGTTCAAGATATTTACTGTTTTCACATTACCACAGTCTATATATTCCCACATTTTATGGTGCCTTAATATAAAAATAAAGGGATCTATTATTTCCATTTTTATAAAAAGACAGTTAGCATCTTGTCCTTGAATTCTATTATCAAATCACCTTGTAGTTCATCTAGCATCCCTTTCAATGTGTAAAAAGGCAGTATATATAAAACAATAAAATTGTGATAATACACTACAAACAGCGCTAGTGTTGAGCAAAAAACATAAAATCATGTGGCCAACTTCACACGAAAGTCCTTGAAGAGTAGTGAAGAGCATAAAGAGTGGTTCAGAGAGTGTTCATAGGTGATCATAAAGCAGAGTCTCAGTGTGCACCTTCCACCGGTCAGTTCATTTCCACCATGTGAGAACACGCTCCCCTCTGGGGGTTAAACTCACCAGAGCTGAAAAATATGTAAGCCTCCAAGGGAAGATAACCTCTTTAACCAAAACTGCTACCAACACCACTCATGGGGAGTCATGGGGGATCAGGACTCCAAATAAATCAATGACAAAAGAAAAGCGCACATAGCGTAATCCCATTTATTAAAAGAAACCCTTCACATCTCACAAAACCCCCCTCCATAAATATATGTACAAAATCACTGCAATCAATCAAGCAATGGAAGCATGTAAACTGTGCACTTCACCGTTCCGGAGATCAGCGTGATGCCCTCTGTTGAAGTCAGGATATGACGAAACGCGTCAGGCGTGGCCTACACGACGCCTGAAGTGACGTATGCGCTCCACCGCAGCTGGATCCACAACCAGAAAGTGTTCTCTTGCTTCTTGGGGCTCTGAACCGGCTGATCTCCGGAACGGTGAAGTGTTTTTTGCTCAACACTAGCGCTGTTTGTAGTGTATTATCACAATTTTATTGTTTTATATATACTGCCTTTTTACAATTTGATTGTGTTTTAAACGGCTGCTTTTACCGTATTATTTGATGCTGTCAGCCACTTTGTGATAACAAATTGGGTGATACTGGCATTTTTTAACCAATTTCATCTGTACTTTAGAACAGCATTTCTCTTTTGGCGCTAAGAGGTGTACTGCAGGCCCGAGTGAACACCTTTGTTTAATTATCCCTTTCAATGTGTTGATATCTGAAAAATGTATTTGAAATCATGCTTCCTCTTTTTCAGGCATATTGCTTAAAGAAGAGGCCAGTGTGGTTCGAAAGCTTGCACTACATTTTATTTAGTTGGCCAATAAATGGTGTCACCCTAAATCCAAACATCCACTTTTGTTGTTGGCTAACACAGTGCAAAAGCTTTTGTAAATTAAAACTATATGCATGGAATAAGAGAGAGAGTTATCCTTCAAGCAGAGGATACAACATTACAACACTCTGCTGCTGTTACTTTAGTTCTGAAAAAATCTTAAAATGGCCCTCAGAAGGTTTTAAAAGCACGTCTAAATGAAAGCAGTATACCTGAATTTGACTTGTGATTAGCTTGCTGAAGTCTCTATACAACAGAGCTCAAAGAAGAGTAGGAAGAAGCAGCCCAAGGAGCATGCAGATAGGAGAAGTGAACAGAGTGACCTGACAGGATCTTATCAGTATGCCCAGTTCTCCATTCACAGGATAGGGGTGTGTGTGTTGAAGGGGGTTTGGGGGGAGACCTGTAAGTAAAACGAGGACTGTTGCAGAAAAAGTTCCACTTTAGTATTGTACTGTGTGGCAGAGCTGTGTAAATCTCAGGACCGAATAGAGAGAAATACAAATCCTTTGGTAGGTAAAGCAGCTCTCATATATGTATTTCACTAATGTACAGTGCCTTGCAAAAGTATTCACCCCCCTTGGCGTTTTTCGAGTTTTGTTGCCTCACAACCTGGAATTAATATGGATTGTTTGAGGATTTGCATCATTTAATTTACAGAACATGCCCACAACTTTGAAGATTTTTTTTTATTGTGAAGCAAACAAATAGGACAAAATAACAGAAAATGTGCATAACTATTCACCCCCCTAAAGTCAATACTTTATAGAGACACCTTTTGCAGCTATCACAGCTCCAAGTCGCTTTGGATAAGTCTCTCTGAGCTTGCCACATCTTACCACTGGGTTTTTACCATTCCTCCTTGCAAAACTGCTCCAGCTCCTTCAAGTTGGATGGTTTGCGCTTGTGAACAGCAATCTTTAAGTCTGACCACAGATTTTTTATTGGATTGAGGTCTGGGCTTTGACTAGGCCATTCCAACACATTTACATGTTTCCCCTTAAACCACTCAAGTATTGCTTTAGCAGTGTGTTTGGGGTCATTGTCCTGCTGGAAGGTGAACCTCCGTCCTAGCCTCAAATCGCACACAGAGTGGTACAGGTTTTGCTTAAAAATATCCCTGTATTTAGCACCATCCATCTTTCCCTCAACCCTGACCAGTTTCCCAGTCCCGACTGCTGAAAAACATCCCCACAGCATGATGCTGCCACCACCATGTTTCACTGTGGTGATGGTGTTCTTTGGGTGATGTGTTGGGTTTGCGCCAGACATAGTGTTTTCTTTGATGGCCAAAAAGTTAAATTTTAGTCTCATCAGACCAGAGCACCTTACTCCATACATTTTGGGAGTCTCCCACATGCCTATTCGCAAACTCAAAACATGCTATTCTGTTTTTTGCTGAAAGTAATGGCTTTCTTCTGGCCACTCTGCCATAAAGTCCAACTCTATGGGGCGTATGACTTATTGTCATCCTATGTACAGATAGTTACTCCAGTCTCTGCTGTGGAACTCTGCAGCTCCTCCAGGGTTACCTTAGGTCTCTGTGCTGCCTCTCTGATTGATACCCTCCTTGCCCAGTCCGTGAGTTTTGGTGTGCGGCCGTCTCTTGGCGGGTTTGCTGTTGTGCCATGTTCTTTCCATTTGGTTATGATAGATTTGATGGTGCTTCTAAGGATCATCAAAGATTTGGATATTTTTTTATAACCTAACCCTGACTTGTACTTCTCTCCCTTATTTGTTTGGAGAGTTTCTTGGTCTTCATGGCAGTGTTTGGTTAGCGGTGCCTCTTGCTTAGGTGTTGCAGCCTCTGGGGCCTTTCAAAAAGGTGAGTATATGTAATGACAGATCATATGACGCTTAGATTGCACAGGTGAACATCATTTCACTAATTATGTGACTTCTGAAGGTAATTGGTTGCACCAGAGCTTTTTATAGGCTTCATAACAAAGGGGGTGAATACATACGCACATGCCAATTATCAATGCCAATTATAATTTTTTTATTTCTGAAAAATAGTTTTATGTATATATTTTTCTTATTTTACTTCACCAACTTAGACTATTGTGTTCTGATCCATCACATATGATTCAGATTACAAAAACATTGAACTAAAGGCTGTAATGTAACAAAATAGGTAAAAAGCCAAGGGGATGAATACTTTTGCAAGGCACTGTATGTAACTGGATTCAGCTAGTTTGCTTTGAGTTCAGTTTTAAAGGAGCATGTTACATTTTACATCCATATTTAGGGTGTAAAATGCTCCTATGCAGCAACCTCTCGACGACAGTGCTCCCTGCTTTGTAACAGCGTGCAGGGGATCTTCTCCATACACCCACTGTCACAATTTGATAACAGCATGGCCATGCAGGGTTCTGCCCTATCTCTGAATGAATTAGACTACAAAAACTGGCAGCCATTCAGACATTATGGCTTGTAGCTCTCAAAGAACTGCGAGGGCGCTGGTGAGCGCTCTCGTAGTTCATTGATCCTCCTGCCATTTGATAACTGCCTGCCCGTATAGGCAGACAGTGTACTTTAGAGTCTGCAAGATCCTGGCATTACACCTGCAATCTGCTTTAAAGGCTGCAGAGTAAAAAAAAATAATACATGCACATTTTTTTTCTGCAAACAGATGTGCATTTATTTTTATTTTTTTTACAAAAGGTGGCATTATCCTTTAAATAACTAGACTTTATGTTTAGCAGTAATTGCTTTTGCCACAGGCCTTAAAATAATGGTGTCTGAATAAAAAAAATGGTGTCACATACACCTGTCTATAAAAAAAAACTATAACAAAAAAAAGTTGAACTAGTGATAAGGAGGCTGAGGAGATTGCCAAGTCACTGCTGGAAGCGGAGCAGAATAATAGCTAAGCTGCTAAAATGAAATTGTACTTTGCTGTGAATTTTGAGGATGGAGTTACACCACAGTGCCTGCATCTACAGAGGTCAGTGTTGGCCTAATCTAAAGCTTATTTGCTGTTTGGTAAAAATATGTTAATATTTAAATGGCTACTGCCACTCACAACAGGTACACAGGAAGAGGTGGAGAGCAAAGTTTTGTGAATTTACATTAAGGCTTCAATGCTTCTTTTTTGAGGATGGATTGCTTCACAGTGTCTGCAGCTAAAGAGATCAGTCAATGTTTGTTTTAATGCTGAACTCCAGTCAGCTATAAAAATGTAGTAGTGCTCTCCTCCACTCCCACAATGTGGGAAAGCTCCCAATCTTGTAATAATAATTACGTTATCATGTGCGGGGAAAAAAAAAATTACAGAAGCTGCATATGTGAAAAGGTAGAAGGATGTAAATGAAGACCGGAATTTTGCAATCACATTTTATTTATTTATTTATTGCAAATTCTGAAAGGGAATTTTGGAAAATATAATTCTAACCTCTGTCTTTGGTTACCATTCTAGGGTGATAAAGAAGTATTTGAGAACTACTACAGAAAGCAAAGAAAAAAACAAGCTCGATTAGTTCTCCAGCCTCAGGCAAACATGGTATATATCATCATTTGGAGACTGTTATTAGGAACATTTCTAAAAATGGTTAGATGCAGAATTTTAAAATTGTGTTTTCTTTTTCCACTATAGCACGAGACGGTTGAGGGATACAGAAGGTATTTCAGCCAGATTGTGGGGTAAGTATAATGTAGCTAGGAAGCTTTACATGTATATGGCATCTGATATTTTTTCTAAATAATGAGAAAAGGCCAGTCCAAACCAATCAATCACAAATATATCTGGGAGAGATGAATCAATTACTGGCTATTTTTATTTTTCAGGATCTCCAGAGGTAAGATACCCCACTGGAGATCGTGAATGTGCCCATGGCCACCATGAAGTTCTACTACATGTACTGTATTCTATGTAATGTACAATAAAATGTTACTGAGAGATTATGATTTTGTCACACTTTGGCCTATACCCAAAAATGATGTATAGTATGGAGGCACCCATTTTGTGGACTACTCTATTGTTTCCGAGAAGGTAACTTATCAAGTCACAGTTCAAGGTCCCAGTTAAAGAAACCATGCTGTTCCACTAGCTAACACATTTAAGGGCTCATGCACACTGCAGCTCAAAAAAACCCTGCTTCTACAGGCATTTGAGCTTTTATTTCTCAGCCTAAGAAGAAGCTTTTGCTTTTTTGTGCTCTTTTGCGCTTTTTTTTAGCATAAGTGCTTTTTTTTTCACAAACCCTCCCCTCAGCTATTTTCTTCATCTCTATTTTTTTGTGCATTTTCAAGCTCTTTTGAGGTTTTTTTGCGGCTTTTTACACTTTTTCGCACATTTTTGGGCACTTAGGCGTCTTTGCTGCTCCAAAAGTCCTCTCAAAAGCATGAGTTTGGTGGTGGTGGTGGTGGTGGGGGGTTCTGCCTGTAACAGCATACCACTAGTGCCTTGAAAAAGTATTCTTACCCCTTGAACTGTTCTACATTTTCTCATGTTACAACTATAAATGTAAATGTATTTTTTTGTGATTTTATGTGATAGACCAATACAACGTGGGACATAATTGTCAAGTGAAAGGAAAATTATAAATGGTTTTCACATTTGTTTACAAATAAACATGTAAAAAGTGTGGTGTGCATTTGTATTCAGCCCCTCTGAGTCAATACTTTGTAGAACCATCTTTCGCTGCAATTACAGCTGCAAGTCATTTTGGGGATGTCTCCACCAGCTTTGCACATCTAGGGAGTAACTTTTTTGCCCATTCTTCTTTGGAAAATACTGTAGCTCAAGCTCTGTCAGATTGGATGGAGAGCATCTGTGAACAGCAATTTTCAAGTCTTGCCACAGATTCTTAATTGGATTTAGGTCTGGACCTTGACTGGGCCATTCTAACACATGAACATGCTTTGATCTAAACCATTCCATTAAAGCTCTCGCTGTATTTTTAGGGTTGTTGTCCTGCTAGAAGGTGAACCAGCTTCTATCAACTCTAACCAGCTTCCATGCCCCTGCTGAAGAAAAGCATCCCCACAACATGATGCTGCCACCACCATGTTTCACGGTGGGGATGGTGTGTTCAGGGTGATGTGCAGTATTAGTTTTCTGCCACCCATAGCACTTTGCTTTAAGGCCAAAAAGTTACATTTTGGTCTCACCTGACCAGAGCACCTTTTTCCACATGTTTGCTGTGTCCCCCACATGTCTTCTCACAAACTGCAAATGGGACTTCTTTTGGCTTTCTTTCAATAATGGCTTTCTTCTTGCCACTCTTCCAAAGGCCAGATTTGTAGAGTGCTCGACTAATTGTTGTCCTGTGGACAGATTCTCCCACCTGAGCTGTGGATCTCTGCAGCTCCTCCAGAGTTACCATGGGCCTCTTGGCTGCTTCTCTGATTAATGCTCTCCTTGCCTGTCCTGATAGTTTAGGTGGATGGCCTTGTCTTGGTAGGTTTGCAGTTGTGCCATACTCTTTCCATTTTCGGATGATGAATTGAACAGTGCTCCGAGAGATGTTCAAAGCTTGGGATATTTTTTTATAACCTAATCCTGCTTTAAACTTCTCCACAACTTTATTTCTGACCTGTCTGGTGTGTTCCTTGGCCTTCATGATGCTGTTTGTTCACTAAGGTTCTCTAACAAACCTCTGTGGGCTTCACAGAACAGCTGTATTTATACTGAGATTAAATTACACATAGGTGGACTCTATTTATTAATCAGGTGACTTTTGAAGGCAATTGGTTCCACTGATTTTAGTTAGTAGTATCAGAAGAGGGGGGTTAAATACAAGCCAAACTTTTCAGATGTTTAGTTGTAAAAAAATTGAAAACCATTTATCATTTTCCTTCCACTTCACAATTATGTGCCACTTTGTGTTGGTCTATCACATAAAATCCCAATAAAATATGTTTAAGTTTTTGGTTGTAACATGACAAAATGTGGAAAATTTCACAGGGTTGGAATACTTTTTCAAGGCACTGTATGTCTGTAAACTCCTGAAAAAAAAACATAGTGTGCATGGACACATTGGCTAACATGGATGGGAGTTTCCAGGCAAAATAAAATGAGAGCTCAAAAAAGCTCAAAAGCCTGTAGGAGCAGCTTTGTTGAGCTTCTTTAAAATGCAGTGTGCATGAGCCCATACAGTACCTGTACATAGAGGCAGTTGTGACATCTCTTTAGCATTTCCTGGATAGCTGCTGTGAAACACTGTACAATGGACTAGACTTACTTCAACTTGCCCTTTAGCTTCCTTTACCCCCCTTTTCTCCATTGGCTGAATTTCTTATTTTTTCTGTTGTTTGACCTATATCCAGCCAATTAGGAAAGAGGGGGTTGTATGCAGACAAATTGTAAGAATCAACTGTGCCTTCCAAAGTCTAATTTCCAATCTGAGTTTTCACAGCTGCTATCTAGGGATTGCTGGATAGCTGTGACAGTCGAGAGGGAGTTAAACGTAGCTTACAGCAGCCTCTATCCACAGGTAATATTAAATAGGATAGCCAAAAGAACACAGTTTGATTTAAATGATCAGAAGGATGTTTGTTAGAATCGGTGCCTTTGTTCTTTCAACAGTTAAGCATCTACAGTATTTAACATATACATTAAAAAAATACAGGAAAAGTTGCATATACCTTTCATGTATATTATTACATTAATATATGTAAATGTAGTCATAACTTTATCAAAAGGAATATGGATATTTGTGGGTAGATTTTCACAAATTAGGCTAATAGAGACAGTTTTTCTTTTTAAAACAGGAAATCGTCAGTGTTAGAAAATCTGACCCCCTTCTCCTTACTGATAGTATTTACCATAAACAGGATAATATTATAAAAATCCCTTCACCTAAACAACTTTTTTTACCATGATGTGATTTAGGTTTAGTGATCCCTTAATAACAGGTTCTCGATCCTGATGAGAAACACTGTGGTCATCCACATCTGCTATAATTAATGTGGTCATTAAAATGTCTAGAGACCACATTAAAGTCTATGGAAACCCTTAAAATGATCTTTTATATTCTCCATTTTGGTCTGTTAAATATACAATTGAAAGCATTTTGTTATATATGTTCGATAAGTGTACAAATATACCTGTTGTCTTGTCCTGTGGTCTTATCAGAATTTCAGATGAGTCCTGTGTGCACTTCTTGTGTTTTCTCAAGGAGCCCACCCAGTCCATATCTTAGGACTACAAATTGACCTTGATGTTATATAGAATAGACTAGGGGTGGGTCTGATTAGTTCAGGAAAATACAATTGGCAGGGCTGACACCACTCAAGTATTGCAGATATGTACTGCATTATATTTTTACCAAGACATACACGTTAAAGCCCAGCTTAGGCCAACTCTTTTTTAAACTTTGTGGTAGGGGAAGGCTTTTTAAACTTTGGGGAGTAGGGAAGGCTTAGAGGCTTTCTCATGTGTTTATCATTACCTATTTTCCAATGACTTTCTACTACAGGCATATGGTGGCACAGGCAAAGGAACTAATGAATCTTTCTACTGAGCGCACAGGCAGCAATAAAAACACTTTTTTATTGGTGCAGGGAAGAGTTAGAACCAAGTTTTATAACTAAAGAGACGAGAGGAAATCTTCTCAATGAATTCACAGACAGCACTAGCAACTTGACAAAGGTGACCTGTTATATTGTATATATTTTTGCGCCGCTCAAAGTAGAGGTAAAGGCATAGCCCTCTGTCCCAGAACTTGGGGTGCAGGCTTATCCTGATACTGGTCCAGAGGGCTATTAAGTGTAAAGAGGAAAGGATCGCCGCTATTTCCGACCAGCCCAGGTGAATTAATGTTAAGGAGCGACCTCAGCCATTGGCGTGGGGGAGACATGTAGGCTGAGGTCGCTTCTTATCGTTTATTTGCCTGGGTTGGTCGGGAGTAGCTCCGAATCCTGGGAGTCATGCTACTCCCGACCAGCCAAGGTGAATAAACGATAGGGAGCGACCTCAGCCCTAGGTATGGGGGAGACATGTAGGCTGAGGTCGCACCTTATTGGTTATTCGCGTCGGCTGTTCGGGACTAGTGGTGATCCTTTCCTCTCTAAACTTGACAAAGGTCTTACTGGGGTTGATTTCCTAAAACTGGAGAGTGTAGAATCTGGTGAGGCTTTGCATGGTAGCCGATCAGCTTTGAACTTCAGCTTGTTCAATTAAGCTTTAAAAAAACAACCTGTAACTTGATTGGTTTCTATGCAGAGCTGCACCAGATTTTGCATGTTCCAGTTTTAGTATATCAATCCCACTGTGTCCCACTCTTAGCAAATCTTGGGTGGAGTTGGTTGTATGGCCAGAGTTAGAATATATGCAAAATATGTCACGTTTCTCCATTACTCTGATTGCAGGTTTTTTGTTGTGGAAGATCACATTTTGCATGTGACTCAAGGTCTGGTAACAGGGACCTATACCACAGAGCTGTGGACCATGGCGCAGTCAAAGATCATAGCTGCCCTACGCACACATTCAGTAAGTGATACCGACCATGGGTTTCTTTTATGAAGAAGAGTCTTCTGTACGTTGAAAAGAAGAGTGATGTCAAAGTGAGAAATTGCCCTTCCATCATGGTGCTTTTTTTGTAATTAGATGTTGCTCAGATTTAAGAGGAGACCTGCCAGGCTTTTGTTTTTTCCCAGAAGACTCAGGCTGTGAGCCACAGCCATGGGCTATTTGCATAATCCTTCTCTGATTTACAACTGACTGGGCCCTCAAAACTCACTCTGAGTCCTGTACTTTAGAATATGCAGAGTTAATCTGCTGTTATTATTGCAATCTGTCCTCATTAGTCTCAACTGACCTCTTCATTAGAACAGACTGAATAGTTCAGTACTGGGAGCACCACCAGGAAATAGTTCCTAATTATCATCCCAAATAGCTAGGCCTCAAGATAGGCTCAGCGAGCAAAGCTTTATAACATGTCATCAGGTTGCAGAGCTTGACTTTGGGGTCATACTTGGGTCTTAAAGTGCCTGACTTTGTTGCAAGATATCTGATGTTTGTAAAGGGACAGACAACTATAATGAGTATCACTACCCAAAAGGCAAACTGGGGGTATTTGAACCAAATGATATTGTTTGGGGCTGGTTCTCTGAATAATTCAAAAAAATAAAAAATAAAACAAATTTCTTTGCATTATTGGACCTAAAATTAACTTTGTGTCAGATGACTTGCAAGTAACGTTATCAATAATGGTACCTCAATTCCATGTTTTGATTGCACAAAAACAACGGCAAAAACCTCACTAGTTTTTTTTCCTTTTGCTTTTTTTTTTTTTTTTAACCGAAAATGAGCGAGTTTAACCTTAGAAAATGAATATAGAAAATAGTTAGGGACAAGGCTACCAATTTTTCTATTCGAGTTTAACCTTAGTTGTGTTTAGACTGCCAGTTAATTTAAATGGACTGCCTAATGCACCGCAATGGACCAAAAATCTTCCCTGCAGAATTTTCGGCAATGCATTGCAAAGCACAATAGTGAGTTAACACAAGTTGTGGTACGCTGCAGTGTGGGTGTCTTAGGAAGGTGCAATGGCATGCCGTTTAGAAAAAAATGGCATTGAACCAGTATGCATTACAGTGCATTGTGGTAATTCACTCCACATTATAGTGCTATGAATGGGTTATAGGGTGGGTGAGTTGTAGGAGGTGATAATAAAGGCTTCCTTGACCTCAATTTTATGTTGTTAGCTGCTTCAGTTCATGTGCTTTTATATGAATTTTCCCCAATTTAACATCATTTTACTGACATACATAAATTAGTATGTTTGTATAAGAAAATATTACTTTATATGCATTGGCTACAAAATAAATTGATTTAAAAAAAATGCAAGCAATTCTAAAAGAAATTAATTAAAATCAAATGTATTTATTTAAATGTTTGTTATTATTATTTAATTGTTTTAAATGTATCATTGATTAAGTAAAAATTAAAAGGAGCAATCATCGTTTTTATTCACGCCGTTGTGCAAGGCCTTATTCACACGGGCGTACCTATCCATACACCTGTGCAAAGAGCTGTCTTTGCCCGCGTGGGATCTACAGACAGTTCAATTCATGTTTATTGGGATGCAAAAGCTGCAAGGACACAGATGCTGGTCCCAATTTGACACCCGCACAGTCATGGGTGCTTGTCCCGTATGAACACTGTCTGTGTTTGGGGTCACGCACTGTGTCCATGTGAATAAGGCTTTAGGTAGCAACAAAGGTCTTTGGCTGAGATAAGCAGAGGAAAATCTTTGGAAGCATGGAGTCATTATTCATGGGAACTGAACCATTTAATAATATTCTAATTATTTTATTACACGGCACATTGACACAGGTATGTCCTGCTGATGTGAATTGTGCCTTAGGGCCCATTTACACCTAATATTCTGCAGTAAAACAGACATTTTACTGCATCAAATTGCATTTCATGTAGAAAGCCCTTTCATTACTATGTGGCAGGCTTTTAAAAAAGCGGACATTTATGTGTTTATTTGCATTGTGCAGGGGCAATAAATACTCACAAACCCATGTTTCATGCAGTTTTGTGCATTTTATAGACATCCATACCATGGCAAATCGCTACTCCATGTTGCATAATGCAAAATGAAAGCAAAAGTGCTTTCAAAATGTACAACACTGTGCATAAACATATGAAATAACACACATCACAAAGTTCACAGGTGTGAATGGGCCCTTAGTGTATAATTCCTGACACCGGAGCCGACAGGCAGGGAGGGGAGGGGGAGAGGAGGACAGGAGGGCCGCAGATGACGGAGGCACGTAAACTGAACACGGTGTCAAGGCTCAGCAGGCATGATACACCCTGGTCAGTTTACATAGGGGAGGGCAGAAACTGGCAGGATCAGCCAAGTATTTCAGGTGTTACAGGGGCTAAATTACACAAAGCACTGTGCTGTATAAAATGCTTTAAAGAAGCAGGATCAATTTTTAAATGAAGCAGATGTAGCTTTGTTATTACTATCTATGCATAACTTGTGCTGGTACATCCTTCCATCGTTAAGTGACTTGTATGTTTAGATACTCGCTGATTCCTGTAACTAATATGTTACTTGCATTAGAGTGGAATTTCATGTAACTAAAAACAAAAATATATTCCAGACACTGCTTCTCCCTTAAGGTGTTACTAAACCCACAACAGTAAAATCAGTCTGTATATGCAGTAAAGCATGCTTGTTATATTCACTGTGGAGCCTAAGGGGTTAATCCTCCACATTATGTAAAAAAGTCAATTTGATCCTGTCTTCTCTGATCCTCCCCTTCTTCCACTGTCCCCAATCCATGCTCAGTTGGGTGTGTATTGCTAGAGAGGAGTTGTTTTTTTCTTGGGAGAGTGCATGTGATCAGCACAGGGTCAGTCAGCACCCTCCGGACAGAGTCATGGGTCCTGTTGCCTCATAGGACAGTCAGAGTAGAATGAAAACTCCTCCAACAAGCTTTAACCAGACACTGATAGAAGTCACAACACTGCTACATTCTGCTGATGAGAAAAGGTATTTGGCAGTTTATATTTACTAAAATAATTGCATTTCCATGTTCTGTGTACTGTGGGAGACCAGATTTAGTGAACGCAGGGTCCTGGGTTTAGTAACACTTTAAAGTAGCATTAATCCTGTTTTTTAGTTTAACACACTGACCACAATAACATAAACATTCCCCATTGAATTCTATGTTAAAATTCTAACTGCAGTAGGAATATACTTGCAGTATACAACTTTTAATTCTGCTGGCTCCTGCTCTCTCAGTGCTGCTTTTCTGAACTTCCAGTCTTCATAGAAAAGAGATAACAGTGGACAGTGTAGTCTCCAGCCAGTCTGTTAGCTTGGAGAAGGGAGGATCAGGGGAGTGCCTTACCATCCTAGACTATGGGGCTGTGTGTTTCTATTGGTGAAAACGGTGTATGGATATCTCAGACAGATCGAAGAAAAAGGTCTTAAAGGCCTGGTTCACACCTATGCATTTTTTAGTGCTTTTTCAGTTTTGCAGAAACACACCACAGTCCATTTAACATCATTCCCCTGAGGTAGTCTCTTTTGGGCGAAACACGTTGGAGCTTGCTTTATGTTTTGAGAGACCACCCACCTTTAAAGTCCTGTTTCTTTGATTTGTCTGAGACCTCTCAGAAATAGGTATATGTAGTACTCCCAGGATGTGGTGGCACATTCCAGTTGTTAGCCCAATAAACTATATGAGAACAGTGTAAGGAGACACAGCCCTAGTCCCTGCATTCCAGGGTGGCTTAATACAGTGAGGGAAAAAAGTATTTGATCCCCTGCTGATTTTGTACGTTTGCCCACTGACAAAGAAATGATCAGTCTATAATTTTAATGGTAGGTTTATTTTAACAGCGAGAGACAGAATAACAACGAAAAAAAAGAGAAAAACGTATTTCAAAAAAGTTATACATTGATTTGCATTTTAATAAATGAAATAAGTATTTGATCCCCTATCAAAATTAGCAAGATTTCTGGCTCCCAGGTGCCTTCTATACAGGTGATGAGCTGAGATTAGGAGCACTCTCTTAAAGGGAAATCTCAGCTTTTTAAAAGACACCTGTCCACAGAAGCAATTAATCAATCAGATTCCAATCTCTCCACCATGACAAAGACCAAAGAGCTGTCCAAGGATGTCAGGGACAAGATTGTAGACCTACACGAGGCACAGTGGTGTAGTGGGTAGCACACTCGCCTAGCAGTAAGAAGGGTCGCTGGTTCGAATCGCAACCACGGCACTACCTGCCTGGAGTTTGCATGTTCTCCCTGTGTCTGCGTGGGTTTCCTCCGGGTACTCCGGTTTCCTCCCACACTCCAAAGACGTGCTGGTAGGTTAATTGGATCCTGTTTAAATTGTCCCTAGTATGTATGAATGTGAGTTTAGGGACATAGTATGTATGAATGTGAGTTTAGGGACCTTAGATTGTAAGCTCCTTGAGGGTGTTTAGGGACCTTAGATTGTAAGCTCCTTGAGGGTGTAGGGACTGATGTGAATGTACAATGTATATGTAAAGCGATGCGTAAATTGACGGCGCTATATAAGTACCTGAAATAAATAAATAAGGTTGGAATGGGCTACAAGACCATCGCCAAGCAGCTTGGTGAGAGGGTGACAAAAGTTGGTTACAAAAGTTATTCGCAAATGGAAGAAACACAAAATAACTATAAATCTCCCTCGGTCTGGGGCTCCATGCAAGATCTCACCTCGTGGAGTTTCAGTGATCATGAGAACGGTGAGGAATCAGCCCAGAACTACACGGGAGAATCTTGTCAATGATCTCAAGGCAGCTGGGACCATAGTCACCAAGAAAACAATTGGTAACACACTACACCAGGAAGGACTGAAATCCTGCAGTGCCCGCAAGATCTCCCTGCTCAAGAAAGCACATGTACAGGCCCGTCTGAAGCTTGCTAATGAACATCTGAATGATTCAGAGAAGAACTGGGTGAAAGTGTTGTGGTCAGATGACACCAAAATCAAGCTCTTTGGCATCAACTCAACTTGCCGTGTTTGGAGGAGGAGGAATGCTGCCTATGACTCCAAGAACACCATCCCCAACATCAACACATGTAAGTGGAAACATTATGCTTTAGGGGTGTTTTCCTGATAAGGGGACAGGATAACTTCACCGCATCAAAGGGACAATGAACGGGGCCATGTACTGTCAAATCTTGGGTGAGAACCTCCTACCCTCAGCCAGGGCATTAAAAATGGGTCGTGGATGGGTATTCAAGCATGACAATGACCCAAAACACATGGCCAAGGCAACAAAGGAGGGGCTCAAGAAGGAGCACATTAAGGTCCTCGAGTGGCCTAGCCAGTCTCCAGACCTTAATCCCATAGAAAATATGTGAGAGGAGCTGAAGGTTTGAGTTACTAAACGTCAGCCTCGAAACATTAATGACTTGGAGAGGATCTGCAAAGAGGAGTGGGACAAAATCCCTCCTAAGATGTGTGCAAACCTAGTGGCCAACTACAAGAAACATCTGACCTCTGTGATTGCCAACAAGAGATTTGCCACCAAGTACTAAGTCATGTTTTGCAAAGGGTCAAATACTTATTTCACTAATTAAAATGCGAATCAATGTAAAACTTTTTTGAAATGCGTTTTTCTGGATATTTTTGTTGTTATTCTGTCTCTCACTGTTAAAATAAACCTACCAATAAAATTATAGACTGATCATTTCTTTGTCAGTGGGCAAACGTACAAAATCAGCAGGGGATCAAATACTTTTTCCCCTCACTGTAGGGTGCTTCAAGAGAAAGTCACCCTAAACCAGGATACATGAGCAGTGGTCATGGCACCAGATTAAACTGGAACACAGCCAAGAATTAAAAGATAAAGAAGCTGCATACTCAGTAAGTGATTAAATCAGCTGCTGCAAGTGCTGAAAAAACGTAGGGTTTAATATCACGTTAGGTATCAGGTATGGTGATTGCAGGGTCTGTTTTCTTTCAGTTTCAGTATAAAAAGGCTTTTCTGCGGGTAGATGACCCGTGGTAGTAAGCAGAATCTAAAAAGTGGGCAAGGCCAAAGTACACAATTTTGTGAAGACACATAAAGTTAAAGATACATTCCAAGAAGGTATCCTGCATGTAGGAGATGCTGAAAAAGGAGAACATGCACTTTAGGTGGAGTACATGAATGCAGTAGGGCCAATTTAATTCATGTATCTCTGCACTAATGGCAGTTTGCCTTAGTCTGCTGTAGTTTATTATCTGTGCATGATTTAAGCTGGTATTGTAAAATTTATTTGAATCCTCTAATTTTTTTGCTTGCTATATGCTATATCATATTGTCATGATGGTATTTCACAGCTTTGACAGTTGTTATCTGTGTATCATAATTGGAGTCAACATCCTTGCGGACCATCTGCTTAACCACTTGCCGCCCGCCCACCATCAAATGACGGAGGAGCGGTGCAGATCTCACTCTGGGACGACGTCATATGACGGAATATTCGTTTCACTGTGTGCCTACTGGAATAATATTATATGTAGTGTATCACTGATATATACTCTGTGTGTGTATATATACATATACAATATACTATATATATTCACTAGTCTATTAAAAAGTTTTGAGTGGTCAGATCTTGCCTCGGAGCCCCCTGAACCTCATTTGTAAATTTTACCTTTATATTTGGAGCATTGACAGGCCAAGACTAGTCTCTTAAGTAACTTGTTGAAAGGTTTAGGTACTGCCATATGGGATATAAGGCAACGTGCCTATACTCTGACGGAAAGTCAGTATTTACATAGGATGCTTGGGCCATCAGGGGCACGCTGGAGAGATGGTTGTGAAAAATGCAAGGTATGTCATTTCCCCTTATACTGTCTACAGTTATTTGGCCACATTGATTTTTTTACTTTTCTTTTTTCCCTCTAATGACAAGTTTGTGTAAAAGTCAGTACTGCGTAGGTCTTGACAGCTTCTACTAACATTTGTTTAATTCAGATAGACTACAAAGTATGGTTTATCTTGGCCCAGAGTTGTATGTAATTACACGTAGAGTTGACAGAATTACAGTGCTTCTTTTTTACTGTGAAAGTTCCAGTCTTCAGAACAGTTTAGAGAACTCGGTAGTCGGCATTGTTCAGTTGTAACCCCATGCCAATGTCTTTTACACCATTTTGAAGAAGATGGAGCTGAGCCATGCAATAAGGTGTCTGAAACAGGAGAGATAAGCCTATGCTGCATAATTCATACTAGAAAATCTTTCTTCATACTTCTCATTTTTATGACTTCCTCCAAACACTTAAAGTGTAGCCATTGCTTACGCTGATCATAGATGTACAAACAGATCCTTAATTCCTCCCTTCCTATTTCTGCCTGTGACCATTAGCCTTACCAGTGCTGTCTCTTTCCAAATCATTCTAAGTATTTTTATTTAACCACATAACACATGCACAGTGAAAATAATATTCCCCCCCTTTCTAATCCGAATGATAGCTTTTGGATTATTTCCCACTATAACATCAGGTGGCGTGTTTATAAAAGCTCTAGTCATATTGTGAAACTGTGTACGCAAGAAGCAATCAGCAGGACATGGAATTTATTCACGTACAACTATAGGCAACCTTTTTTTTTTTTTTTTTTTTCATTTTGGATAGTGTAAGGGAGGGTTATAACCCCTGTTTTTTTTCACTATCCGTGTCCCATCGCGGAGATTTCCCTTCACTTCCTGTCTCATAGCCAAACAGGAAGTGAGAGTAAAACCCTGCAAATTAAGAGAATTCCTTGGGGACCTCCAGGTCACCAGAACTAGTGTCCCCATTGGAAGATTTCCCCTCTATTACTTTTCGAAAGACAATCCAAAATTTGTGATTTTCTCTTACTTTTCACTTTCAACGATAATGTTAAACAGGACAAATAGAGAGGGAGAATCTCCTTAACAGGGGCACAGACAGTAAAAAAACTGACAAGCATTCTAATATCTCTGCACTCTATCCCAAAAAAAAAAAAAATGATCAGCACAAAGGATACATCTGCCTGTCTTCCATTCATAGAGCACATTTGAATAACGGAAGCTATAGTTCAGTTTCTATCAGGAGGATATTGGAGAAAGTGGAAAGGGCGGGCACAATGAGCTATCTTATCAAGTGCCTATGACAGGTCCAGTAGCTGTATTAAAGCGGAAGTAAACCCATCCATAAAACAGTTTCATTTGTGGCACATGCCGGAAATGTAACACTCCCATTGGTTGTGCTCTAAACCAAACTATCAAACTATCCAATGGCTGGTGTCTAAACTGATCACATGAGCAGCATCATGGCAGTTGTAGATTAAACAGAGGCAAAGATGGCAGCTTCCTTGGCTGAAAACGATAGGAGGGGTTTACTTTTACTTTAACTCCTGCATCACTGGAAGCTTACACCTTCAGGGGTATTGCGGGGAAGAGAATAGAAGATTTCAACTAAGACTGCAGCCACTAGCACAAGGGACACGTTTCATTATATGTAGGTATGTCCCTTTTGTGTTTTTTTTTTTTTTACCTTTTTTTATTTTTTTAATAACTTCTATTTATTAAGGTATATAAAAAGTAGGTGGTTAGAAAACATGGCCTGTTGGGCATTCCCAGGCCAGAAGAGTACATAGTAACACAAAGAGATGGCTAAAACTAAAAGAACAGCAACAGCTTCTCACTCTCTGTAAGCTTGACAAGGAGAAGTACATCAGGGGGGGGGGCACAAAAAGAAGAAAGCCCTTCAGGGCATGTAAACTACCCAGTGTAAAGTAGTGAAAAAACCCAACCAGGGCAATGAACACAGCAAAATACGATAAGCAAAAGGACAGCAATGACCTATGGTGAGGGTACGTTAAAGTATAGGAGTCAGTAGTGTCAGCAGAATTAATCCAGAGTTCTTGCACATTATTAATTTTTTTTGGGCAGCCCTAAGATAAATATGTGTCTTGTATAAAGGTATCACAGAGTTGACTAGAAAATGCCAGTAATCTATGGATAGAGCCATTGACACTTTCCACATGATAATCGCCTTTCTTGCATAGAACAAGAGGAGGCTCAGTAGGGTTCTGGTCACCCTGGAATTGGCTAGTGCTTCTAACAAACCTAATAGGTAAACTCTAGATTGTAATGGAACAGGAATTGTGGTAAGGCGAGTAATAGAATGTACTACAGCAGTCCAATATTGGCAAAGATGAGGACACTCCTAAAGCATATGTATATAATCAGCTGACTCACTCCCACAATGCCAACAGGTAGAGGAGACACTCGGATAAATTCTATGAATCCTCAGGGGCGTAAATTAGATTCTATATAAAATCTTGAAATTAATCAGTCGATCCCTTGACAATATTAGTTGAAGGAAAGGATATTCCTAAACCTCCACCCGGTCATCATTGTCCAAGTCTGACACCTCCAGCTGCCCTTTAGATTGTGGAGACAGAAGGCTGGAGAGGCTTGTAGATATTAAAGAGTGGTTTGGTAAGATCAGGATCTCTCAGCAGCTCCTCTAAAGGGGAGGAGAGCAGGGTCATTGGAGAGGTCCCAAACTGCTGAGAATAGGCATGGCCGAGCTGCATGTACCTTAACAGATGAGAGTTGGGAAGGTAAAACTGTACTTTCAGGTGTTCAGAGCTTTTTAAAGTGGTCTAATCACAAATGTGCTCCAGAGTTTCGATACCCCTAACAGCCCAAATGAATGGGTCCGGCACAGTTGGAAATTCAGATAATATGAGGTTGAGCCATATTGGAGCAACAGGGGACCAGCAAGCGTCCGTCCATTTTGGATTAGCCAATAGCCAAGCGCTAACCACTGCCTTCATAGGTTGGGTGAGGGAGTCAGGAGACTTAGAGCCTCTCTATGGAAGATGGCAAAGTGCCTCATATGAACCAAGGGAGGCTGCTTCCAACACAACCATTTTTTTTTTAAGTTTAACAAATTTAGCCTTTAATAATTGTGTAGAGTTATCATAATCTAGTGCCACATCTTTCTTCACCCTGCTACACAGTATACTGCTGTACGACGCCATAAAGGTACCATAATCAGTAATACTTGTATTCAATTTAATTGCAGTCATACTGCACTGACCCTGATCTGGTTTTGGAGCTGAAGAATCTGATCGTGGTGTTCGCTGATACCCTACAGGTCAGTATAATCTTGTTTCTCTCACATATAAGCTTAAGTTTGTCTGCTGTCTGCAGAATATCTCTAGGTGCCAATATCAGAAAACAAATCAGTGTGTTTAATTCTGGCTGTTCATATTGTAACTCTGAGATATAAGAATGAATGGTACTGTGAAGAAAGTGTTCTGATGTTTTTTTTTTTTTATACTTTAACTGTATACTATATGATTCTTCTAAACAGTGTTGTCTTCATAAAAGCCACATGTTATCTCTGTACAAATGTAACAAATCAACAACGATTTATGTGAAAAAAAAATTGAAATTGTGAAATTTTGGCATTTATATTGAAATTATGACTAATCATGCCAAAAAAATTGTCTTTTATTCAAGGATAGTGATCACATGAAGCCATTTATTATCACATAGTTTTTGGCAGCTTTTAAAATCATTATGATAACAGAAATCACCCAAATGGCCCTGATGAAAAGTTTACATACCCTGAAATATTTGGCCTTGGTATAGACACAGAAGGTGCCACACACAAGTTAAAATGGCTATTAACCACTTCAGCCCCGGAAGAATTTACCCCTTTTCTGACCAGTGCGTTTTTTGCGATTCGTCACTGCGTCGCTTTAACTGACAGTTGCACAGTTGTGCGACGTGGCTCCCAAACAAAATTGACGCCCTGTTTTTCCCACAAATAGAGCTTTCTTTTGGTGGTATTTGATCACCTCTGCGGTCTTTATTTTTTGCGCTATAAACAAAAAAATATCGTCAATTTTGAAAAAACGCATTATTTTTAACTTTTTGGTATAATAAATATCCCCAAAAAATATTTAAAAAAACTTTTTTTTTCCTCAGTTTAGGCCGATACGTATTCTACATATTTTTGGTAAAAAAAAAATCGCAATAAGCGTTAATTGATTGGTTTGCGCAAAAGCTATAGTGTTTACAAAATAGGGGATAGTTTTATGGCATTTTTATTATTAATTTTTTTTTACTAGTAATGGCGGTGATCAGCGATTTTTATCGTGACTGCTACATTATGGTGGACACATCGGACATTTTTGACACATTTTTGGGACCATTGTCATTTATACAGCAATCAGTGCTATACAAATGCACTGATTGCTGTGTAAATGACACTGGCAGTGAAGGGGTTAACCACTAGGGGGCTAGGGAGGGTTTAAGTGTGTCCTAGGGATGTGTTACTAACTGTGGGGGGGCGTGGCTACATGTGACACGTCACTGATCTCTGCTCCCAATCACAGGGAGCAGAGATCAGTGACACTGTTATTAGGCAGAACTGGGAGATGCTTGTTTACATTAGCATCTGCCCGTTCGTCCTCTCCGTGAGGCGATCGCGGGTATCCCTGCGGCGATCGAGTCTGCGGGACCCGCGACCCGACTCACGAAGCTCCCGGCCGACACGCGCGTGCACCGCCGGCAGGACGGCAAATACAAAGGGACGTACGGGTATGCCCATTTGCCCAGCCGTGCCATTCTGCCGACGTACATCGGCGTGCACCGGTCGGGAACCGATTAAAGGTTAATTTCCCACATTTTTGGCTTTTTAAATCGCAATTAGTGTATGTGTATAAATAGTCAATGAGTTTGTTAGCTCTCACATGGATGCACTAAGCAGGCTAGATACTAAGCCATGGGGAGCAGACCCATCAAAAGACCTGCGTAACAAGGTAATTAAACTTTACAAAGATGGAAAAGGATATAAAAAGATATCCAAAGCCTTGAATATGCCAGTCAGTACTGTTCAATCACTTAATAAGAAGTGGAAAATTTGGGGATCTCTTCCTGGGAGTATTTCAGTCAAGCTTCATAAGGTATGTAAATGGCCTACACCTATAGCAAGGGTATTATTTATTTTTAGTCAGAGCTGCACAGTTTGTTTTAATCTGCAAACATCCCTTACCTGCATAGGCACTTTTGTTGTAAAGGTGAACTATCCCTTTAATAAGAAGCGGAAAATTTGGGGATCTCTTGATACCAAGCCAAGGTCAGGTAGATCAAGAAAGATTTCAGCCGCAACTGCCACAGGAACTGTTCTGGGTACAAAGAAAAACCCACAGGTAACCTCAGGAGAAATGCAGGCTGCTCTGGAAAAAGATGGCGTGGTTGTTTTTAAGGAGCACAATACGATGATACTTGAACAAAAAAAGAGCTGCATGGTCAAGTTGCCAGAAAGAAGCCTTTACTGTACAATATGCCCAACAACACCTTAAGATGCCTCATTGGCTTTTTTGTGGCATTGGCGCAGTAAAGGCTTCCTTCTGGCAGCTCAGCCATGCAGCTCTTTTTTTGTTCAAGTGTCTTTGAATTGTGCTCCTTAACCTCCCTGGCGGTATGATTATTTCAGATTTTAGGTGCTGAAAGCGGTACAATTATTTTGCACAGAAATTTGGCGTTTTATATTAAAGTCATATATAAAGTCATATAAGTTATATTAAAGTCACTTAAATCTGTCCAAACAAGAGTCTAGTAGACATCCCGGGTATGATAAAGTTTGAAAAACTAAATTAAAAATTATAATATAATAAATAGCTATAAATAATTATACCAAATAATAATAAAAATTATTCAATAATGTAATCAAATCAAAAACACTGAAATTTGCTCAGTTGCAGAATTGTCGCTGTCATTACTTTTCAGTGTTTGATGACGGATCTCCCCACAAATCACTATCACTCAATTCTGCAAGTGATTCTACTTTATTATCGCTGTTTTCTATCTGGTCTAAAACCGTTTTGATGTAAAGGGACAGTTTTGGTTGCTATGGACAATCTCCAGTTTCCAGGCAGAAAGAACAGTTTTTATAATATAAAACTGCATGCAGACAACTAGGGACAAAGGGGATGTGTAATTATTTGATACAGTACTGTAATCTGTAAGATTACAGTATATTGTATCTATACTGTGTGTTTCACTTTTTGAATTTGGCACCGAACTCCGTTCCCGTGCGTCGCAACGCTCGCAGGGAACGGAGCTCGGCACTGTGTATCAAGTGAGACACGGCGGCTCGCAGATCACAGCGGGGAGACATCGCAGGATCCAGGGGACAAGGTAAGTATCCTCTATCCTCTGGCTCGGGGATACTGCTTTTGGTATTGAAAATCCACCCCTAGCCAGACTCAGGAATTCTGCCAGGGGGGTTAAAAACAACCGTCTTTTTGGAGAGCAGCCTGTATTTCTCCTGCGGTTACCTGTGGGTTTTTCTTTGTATCCTGGGCAATTCTTCCGCCAGTTGTGGCTGCAATCTTTCTTGGTCTACTTGACCTTGGCTTGGTATAAAAAGAGCCACTTCCACTTCTTAATAAGTGATTAAACGGTACTGGCTGGCATAGTCAAGGCTTTGGATATCTTTTTTTATCCTTTTCCATCTTTGTAAAGTTTCATTACCTTGTTACACAGGTCTTTTTACTGTTCTTTTCTACCTCCTCATGGCTTAGTATCTAGCCTGCTTAGTGCATCCATGTGAGAGCTAACAATTTCATTGACTATTTATAAACAGACACTAATTGTGATTTAAAAAAAACACAAATGTGAGAAATAAATCTTTTAATTGCCATTTTAACCTGTGTGTGCCACCTTCTGTCTCTGTACCAAGGCCACACATTCCAGGGTATGTAAACTTTTTATGAGGGCCATTTGGGTGATTTCTGTTGTTATGATTTAAAAAGGATCCAAAAAACTATGTAATAATAAATGGCTTCATGTGATCACTATCCTTGAATAAAAGACAGTTTTTTGGCACGATTAGTCATATTTTCAATATAAATGCCAACATTTCACAATTTCTGCCTGGGTATGCAAACTTTTGAGCACAACTGTATATATTTATAAAATACAAAGTGTGTTGTGGATCCTCTATTGTCCTGTGGTGTGTTCTCTGCATAATGCTGCAAAGACACACGTGACCTCTTTCAGACTGTTACTGGTTTCCTCCTACTCTTATCACTTTTTTCCCTCTAATTAATTAGAATGATTGGTGTTTCAATTGTTTCTGAGTCCCAAAGCAAACTAAGCTCAAACCACGTGTAAGGCGTGATGGAGTGGCGGTATGACTGTGGTTAGTTTCACTTAATTAGCATTAGTTAGTTTTACTTAATTTACTTATATTATATACTGATTGTATAAGATTTTATCTTTTTAGAGGGCAGCCATAAGTCACATGTTGACTTTGTACTCAGACATGTCTTTCTTTTTTTCAGGGATATGGATTTCCTGTAAATCGGCTGTTTGATCTTTTATATGAAGTCAGAGACAAGTATAATGAAACTCTACTGAAAAAATGGGCTGGGGTGTTCAGGTATCTATTAGTTCTGCAAGTCTGAAATCACAATCTTGCAGACGACCTACCAATACCATTCATAAATTACTTAGAACCCCCAAACATTATATATTTTTTATATATAGGCCCTAGAGAATAAAATGGTAGGTGTTGCAATTTTTTTTATGTCAGATGATATTTGCACAGTGGTTTTTCAAACGCAATTCTTTGCGAAGAATGCACTTTAATGGATTTTAGTGAAAATAAACACAATATAATGCCCAATTTTTTGGTAAAATATAAAAAAAGGTGTTACACAACACACACACATATACACTATATTACCAGAAGTATTGGGACGCCTGCCTTTACACACACGTAAACTTTAATGGAATCCCAGTCTTAGTCCGTAGGGTTCAATATTGAGTTGGCCCACCCTTTGCAGGCTGTCCACAAGGTTTAGGGGTGTGTCTATGGAAATGTTTGACCATTCTTCCAGAAGTGTATTTGTAAGGTCAGGCACTGATGTGGAGGAGTAGACCTGGTTCGCAATCTCCGCTCTAATTCATCCCAAAGATGTTCTATCGGGTTGAGGTCAGGACTTTGTGCAAGCCAGTCAAGTTCCTCCACCCCAAACTCGCTCATCCATGCCTTTATGAACCTTGCTTTGTGCACTGGTCCAAATCATTTGGTGGAGGGGGGATTATGGTGTGGGATTGTTTTTCATAGGTTGGGCTTGGCCCCTTAGTTCCAGTGAAGGGAACTCTTAATGCCTCAGCATACCAAGACATTGTGGACAATTTCATGCTCCCAACTTTGTTGGAACAGTTTGGGGCTGGCCCCTTCCTATTCCAACATGCCTGCGCACAGTACACAAAGTAAGGTCCATAAAGACATGAATGAGCGAGTTTGGGGTGGAGGAACTTGACTGGCCTGCTCAGAGTCCTGACCTCAACCCAATAGAACACCTTTGGGATGTATTAGAGCGGAGACTGTGAGCCAGGCCTTCTCTTGCACATCAGTACCTGACCTCACAAATGCCCTTCTGGAAGAATGGTCAAACGTTCCCATAGACACGCTCCTATCCTTGTTGACAGCTTTCCCAAAAGAGTTGAAGCTGTTATAGCTGCAAAGGGTGGGCCAACTCAATATTGAACCCTAAGGACTAAGACTGGGATTCCATTAAAGTTCATGTGTGTGTAAAGGCAGCCATATTTATATATACATATACTAATACTTATACTAAAATAAGTATTGAACACGTCACCATTTTTCTAGGTAAATATATTTCATAAAGGTGCTATAGACACCTGGTTGTGGCTGGTTTATGGTGAAATGATGTTCTTCCCACTTCCGTATTATGACACCAACAGAGCTCACTGGAACATTCAGACGTTTAGAAATCCTTCTGTAACCAATGCCATCAGTATGTTTTAAAACAATAAGGTTGGCAAAGTCTTGAGAAAGCTCTTTGTTTTTACCCATCATGAGATGTTTCTTGTGTGACACCTTGGTAATGAGACACCTTTTATAGACCATCAGTTGAGACTGAACCAGCAGATGATAATTTGCACTGACAAGGGGCAGGATTGCTTTCTAAGTACTGATAGATTTCAGACGGTGTCATGGCTTTCCATGCCTTTCCTTTCTTCATGTGTACAATACATTTTCCCTGTGTCATTCAATTTTATTACACATAACTTCATTTCTGAACTTATTTGTTTTGGTTTCTTTGTATGTGTGGATTGCATGGGTTGTTACCGACATGTGGTGAAAATTTCATATCAATAGCACCTTTAGAAATATATTTACTTAGAAAAATGGTGACCTGTTCAATACTTATTTTACCTGCTGTGTGTATACATATATAAATATATATATACAGTATCTCACTAAAGTGAGTACACCCCTCACATTTTTGTAAATATTTTATTATATTTTTTCATGTGACAACACTGAAGAAATGACACTTTGCTACAATGTAAAGTAGTGAGTGTACAGCTTGTATAACAGTGTAAATTTGCTGTCCCCTCAGTATAGCTCAACACACAGCCATTAATGTCTAAACCGCTGGCAACAAAAGTGAGTACACCCCTGAGTGAAAATGTCCACATTGGGCCCAAAGTGTCAATATTTAGTGTAGCCACCATTATTTTCCAGCACTGCCTTAACCCTCTTGGGCATGGAGTTCACCAGAGCTTCACAGGTTGCCACTGGAGTCCTCTTCCACTCCTCCATGATGACATCACAGAGCTGGTGGATGTTAGAGACCTTGCGCTCCTCCACCTTCCATTTGAGGATGCCCCACAGATGCTCAATAGGGTTTAGGTCTGGAGACATGCTTGGCCAGTCCATCACCTTTACCCTCAGCTTCTTTAGCAAGGCAGTGGTTGTCTTGGAGGTGTGTTTGGGGTCGTTATCATGTTGGAATACTGCCCTGCGGCCCAGTCTCCCAAGGGAGGGGATCATGCTCTGCTTCAGTATGTCACAGTACATGTTGGCATTCATGGTTCTCTCAATGAACTGTAGCTCTCCAGTGCCAGAAGCACTCATGCAGCCCCAGACCATGATACTCCCACCACCATGCTTGACTGTAGGCAAGACACACTTGTCTTTGTACTCCTCACCTGGTTGCCATAACACACGCACTTGACACCATCTGAACCAAATAAGTTTATCTTGGTCTCATCAGACCACAGGACATGGCTCCAGTAATCCATGTCCTTAGTCTGCTTGTACTCAGCAAACTGTTTGCGGGCTTTCTTGTGCATAATCTTTAGAAGAGGCTTCCTTCTGGGACGACAGGCATGCAGACCAATTTGATGCAGTGTGCGGCGTATGGTCTGAGCATTAACAGGCTGACCCCACACCCCTTCAACCTCTGCAGCAATGCTGGCAGCACTCATACATCTAGTGCCCAAAGACAACCTCTGGATATGACACTGAGCACGTGCACTCAACTTCTTTGGTTGACCATGGTGAGGCCTGTTCTAAGTGGAACCTGTCCTGTTAAACCGCAGTATGGTCTTGGCCACCGTGCTGCAGCTCAGTTTCAGCGTCTTGGCAATCTTCTTATTGCATAGGCCATCTTTATGTAGAGCAACAATTCTTTTTTTCAGATCCTCAGAGAGTTCTTTGCCATGAGGTGCCATGTTCAACTTCCAGTGACCAGTATGAGAGAGTAAGAGCGATAACACCAAATTTAACACACCTGCTCCCCATTCACATCTGAGACCTTGTAACACTAACGAGTCACATGACACCGGGGAGGGAAATTGGCTAAAGGGCCCAATTTGGACATTTTCACTTAGGGGTGTACTCACTTTTGTTGCCAGTGGTTTAGACATTAATGGCTGTGTGTTGAGTTATTTTGAGGGGACAGCAAATTTACACTGTTATACAAGCTGTACACTCACTACTTTACATTGTAGCAAAGTGTCATTTCTTCAGTGTTGTTAAATAAAAAGATATAATAAAATATTTACAAAAATGGCAGGGGTGTACTCACTTTTGTGAGATACTGTGTATGTGTATATATATATATATATATATATATATATATATATATATATATATATATATATATAACAAACTAGTGAGCCACCCATCCTCCCTATTTCTTTTGAGTCTGCACATTCATCTAGGGGGCATCCAAACACTGCTCAAATCATATCAAATCCAACATAAGAGATGAAGTATCACAAAGAGATTTGCTTTCCTTAAGGCCTCTTTCACACGATCGGACCGTTCAGGTCCGCCTGTCAGTTTTGACGGCGGACCTGAACGGGCGCTCCATGTTAGCCTATGGAGCGACGGATGTCAGCGGAGACATGATCCGCTAAAAGCAGACGGATGGCTCTACGTCCAGGTCCATCGCTATCGGATTGGGTGAGATCTGATGAAAACGGACATGCTGTCCGTTTTCATCTGATCCCTCCATAGGCAGGAGCGGCGCCTAACAAGCCCCTCCCCGCTCAGTGAGCAGAGAGGGACCTGTCATCCGCCGGCTCAGCGGAGATCAACGGACTGATCTCCCGCTGAGCCGGCGGACCAAGGCGGGCTCTGTAGAAACGGAGTCCCCCTCGTGTGAAAGGGGCCTAATGTTTCTCCTGGCTCCTGGCTCCTGTTTATCTTAGTAGTGGATAATTTGAGCAAGTGAAGCTCCACATGTTTGCAGTGTGGTCTCCTTCTCTAGCTTGCACACTATGCATGTGTGGTGTTTGACTGGCCCAGGAAACATAATAAAATAAGAGGTTTGGTGTCACCCCAACCACCTCCACAAACACAACCTCCATCCCCAATACAATACATATATACAAAGGATTCGCCCTGGGACTTTAAATGAGGTGAGTATGGTTAGCCAAAAAACATATCATGGGTATATAAAAGTAGATTTATTGCAAATTGTCGTGCATGTGCAACACAACAGCAGTAGATGAAGGCCGATGAGGTATATAAAACAGTATGAAAAGATAACAGTCCACATACATTAATAAATAAATTGTATATAAAATCAGTATACAGGTATCAGAATTATATGCAGGCATCGGTAGTACCCAGTGCATTTCGCGAGACCACGCTCGCTCTTCAGGGGTAGATGCTTTAATATATCTGCAATACAAGTAGTGAACTAAATAAATGTATGTTGAACAAAATTTGCAGAGAGGTGAGTGATCATAGGGGTCTGAGTTTGGTACCCCATACTTACTGATGGGCTGGGCCAGGTCAACAGTCACTAACACCACAGGCGGTGGCAGAAACAAACATCCAGCACGGGAGCTGAGGGGACGGAGCAACCGGCAACCCCAATGGGGGAACAAGAGGAGAACCGACATGGCTTTGATAGGTGCAAATGTCCCTAGAAGTCTCACATTGTCCATGATGAATGACTGCTGAAAAGTATTTAAAAAAGTATATGTGTATGTCAAAAGGACCCTGCAAGTGCAGATAAACTTAATGCAGTGAATTCGTATGCATATGAGTATACATAAACCAGCATGGGGTAAATGCTGGTATGGACTAGGGAGACTGAAGGGACAGTGAAGTATCTTATTACAAAAATGTGAAAGGATATTGGCAAGTAGTGTAGTGTCACATATATATACGTGATCCGACACTTCCGGGTAGGGGGCGCGCATGCGCACTGCCGGCGGCTTGCTTTCACTGTGATTACACACAGTGGAAGCCGATCGACGGGTGCAGAGTACCCAATGTCCTCCGGCACCCACCAATTGTCAGGCAGAGAGATCAAATGGCGATCTACCTATGTAAACAAGGCAAATCACCATTCTGACAGGAGGGAAGGGATGGAATTTGTATCCCTGTAAAACAGGGAATACATTTAATTTCTTCCCCGTGTAAAAGCACCTTACACAGTATAGTAAAACACTGGCTAGGCACAAAGTTATCCCTTTGATCGCCCCTGATCTTTACCCCTTTCCAGCCAGTGTCATTAGTACAGTGACAGTGCATATTTTTTTTAGCACTGACCACTGTATTAGTGTCACTGGTCCCCAAAAAGTGTCAGTTAGTGTCAGAATGTCCTCCACAATATCGTAGTCCCGCTTTTTTTTTTTTTTAATTGTCTTTTGTTGTTTATAGCTCAAAAAATAAAAAACGCAGAGGTGATCAACTACCACCAAAAGAAAACTCTGTGGAAAAAAAGGACGTCAATTTTATTTGGGTACCACGTAATTGTCAGTTAAAGTAACGCAGTTAAGGATGTCAAGTGGTTAAAGTGACACTGTTGTCACCTTTGCATTAGGAATCTTCACTCTGTTGAAAAGCTACTACGGCTAGGAATCTTCTGCATCCAACACACCTTCGGGTATGTCTGATATCCCAGAGCTGGGGTTCCTCTGGCTGACGTGTGTTGGAAGCAGAACATACTTTGTTAAAGGTAGCTTTTCAAGTGAGTGAAGATCGGCTGCATAGTCAGTGGGACCAGTAGGTATTAAAAGTCTTCTTTTCCAGGTGCCTTGAATTAAAGCCAGTTTGCTTAGCTCATTATAATATAAGTAGACACTGCTCTTCTCTTTTACATATGTCTTCTCCAATGTACCGTGGAGGCACAATGTTTGTGAGCATGGCCAATATTACAAAGACTTTTTCTCATGCAATGCTGTTTTGTTTTTCTGCACATAGGGACATTTTCGAGGCCGACAACTACAGCCCAATTCCAGTAGCTAATGAAGAAGAGTACAGAGCTGTAGTCAGCAAATTTCCTTTTCAAGATCCTGAAGGTGACAAGGTGAGCAATACTTACAGAGGTGTGTTGGGAGATATGTTAAACTGAAGTGAGGGCAAAAGCTTAATTGGGAAATTAGCTAGGCACAGATAAGGTACCTCTAATGATGTTTGCCCCACTGATGGCTTTTGCTTCTTTCCTAAGTAAACATTAACACCTAAGCATTGCGTTTTCAAGTTTTTGGAGCAGAATTCAGGCATTTTTCAATGAGAAGGTGTGGAGTGCTGCTGAAAAAGGGGCGGGGCAAAAAATGCGCAAAACAAAACGCTTAAAAAAAATGCTTGAATTCTGCCTGAAAAGTAGCTCATATACTTTTTTGAGCGACAGGCGTTTTGCTACAAGTGACATGATGCTCAGATGTAAACGAGGGCTATTGGAAACAGTAGGTTTTTGCTTGTTGAGTGTTTTTGAGCTCCGAGCTACAGGCTACAAAATGCTCAAGTGTGAACGGGGCCTAAAGAATGTTACTTACATGCAGCCTCTGACAGTAATGTCACTGTTGAAGTTCTGGTGGTGAAACTGACAGTCAGGCCTGGAGCACAGCGATCACATCGGGCCACTCACTCTGTAGCACCTCCATTCAGAAAACATCTTGTATTCTTTTCAAAGAATACAAGTGGATTGATTTACCAAACGTAAACAGGCTGTTCACTTTGGAAGGAAATTTACAAGGGAACCTTCCCTAGAGTTCAGTTAATGTGGTGCAATTTCACTTTGCAAAGATTACCAATCATGTAGAAGGAAAAAAAATCAGTATTTGTGCTTGTGCATGATTGGATGATGGAAGTCAGCAGAGCTTCTCAAAGCAACCAGTCAGACTATCTCTTACAACCACAGTGCAATATCATAGAATGTAATTGGATTCCTGGTTGCTGTGGACAATGAAAAGCATTTCTCCTTTAGATGGTTTTTATTGATATGGCTGTAGGAGTATGGCTTTTGCTTGTGTGAAACAAGAGTCAGGTAGCCTCTAGATCAGCGGTCTCAAACTGGCGGCCCTCCACCTGTTGCAAAAACTACAAGTCCCATCATACCTCTGCCTGTGGGAGTCATGCTTATAACTGTCAGCCTTGCAATGCCTCATGGGACTTGTAGTTTTGCAACAGCTGGAGGGCAGCCAGTTTGAGACCCCTGCTTCAGATTCTTCAGACTTTAGGTTTACTATGTAATATGCAGGTGCGTCTCATAAAATTACAATATCATCAAACAGTTAACTTATTTCAGTAGTTCAGTTCAAAAAGTGAAACTCATATTTTATATAGATGCGTTACATACAGAGTGATATATTTCAAGCATTTCTTTATTTTGATAATTATGGCTTACAGCTAGTGAAACCCCAAAATTTAGTATCTCAGAAAATCAGAATATTACATAAGACCAATAAATAAAAGGATTTTTAATACAGAAATGTTGCCTTACTGAAAAGTATGTCCATGTACAGTATAGTATGCACTCAATACTTGGTCGGGGCTCCTTTTGCATGAATTACTGCATCAATGCAGCGTGGCATGGAGGCGATCAGCAGGAATTGGCACTTGTCCACACTGCCAAAAGTACCATTACCTGGTTTAATGATCATGGTATCACTGTGATGGTTTGGCCAGCAAACTCGTCTGACCTAAACCCCATAGTGAATCTGTGGGGTATTGTCAAGAGGAAGATGAGAGACACCAGATGCAACAATGCAGACAAGCTGAGGGCCGCTATCATAGCAACCTGGGCTTTCATAACACCTCAGCAGTGCCACAGGCTGATCACCTCCATGCCGCATTGATGAAGTAATTCATGTAAAAGGATCCCCGGCCAAATATTGAGTTCATACTATACTGTACATGTACATACTTTTTAGTAAGCCAACATTTCTGTATTAAAAATCCTTTTTTTTTATTGGTCTTATGTACTATTATAATTTTCTGAGATACATAATTTTGTGTTTTCACTAGCTGTAAGCCATAATCATCAAAATTAAAAGAAAGAAATGCTTGAAATATATCACTCTGTGTGTAACGCATCTATATTTAATATATGCGGTACACTTTTTGAATTGAATTACTGACATAAGTTAACTTTTTGATGATATTCAAATTTTATGAGATGCACCTGTAGCTGATTTTTTAACAATTATACATGTACTTGAACAAGGCTAACAATATGGTTTTTTTTTGTTTTTTAAGTTATCTTTTCCAAAGAAGCTCCCAATGTCTCAGTCAGTACCACAGATATATATGCAAGTCAAAGAGTTTATTTATGCAAGCCTTAAATTTTCTGAATCGCTCCATCGAAGGTAAGCATGCTTGTATTATTACATCATGAATGGCAAAGGTATTCTCATTTACAAATGATCACTGACAGCAGGTTGGCAGTAATAGACATGTGATATATTACATAGACGTATTGCACAATATGATAGTCCTCTAATAAAGGCTCAGTGTTAACTGGTATTAGAAGGCCTAAAAGGGTTGATATAAGTTACCGCATTCCGTATTGCTCTTCACCTTATTTATTTGCCTATTTATTTTGCCTCATAAATTCACTTTAAGGTTACAATAGAAAATAAATGATTTCATCAATTTTGGGGTGTGTTTGGACACCTAAAAAAGACAACTGTAGGAAACAACATTGCTTTTTAAATCAGCTTTCTAATTTTACTTATGAATGCTGTTATCAACCTGCATTTTTTTAGTCCAACAATCCTGAATTATAAAAAGCTTTTGCATTAGACAGTTGTGTCTTTACAATGATGGCGGGGACTTGCTTACATTAGGAAGGATATGGGTTACTCATTTTTTCTTGTTTAAACATTCAAGCCTTGTACACACGATCGGATTTTCCGACGGGAAATTGTGTGATGACAGGCTGTTGGCGGAAAATCCGACCGTTTGTACGCTCCTTCAGACAATTGTTGGCCAACTTTCCGTGGACAAATGTTGGATAGCAGGTTTATAAATTTTCCGTGGACAAATGTCTGTTGTTGGATTTTCCAAGCGTGTGTACACAAGTCAGTCAGACAAAAGTCCAAAGTACAAACACGCATGCTCGGAAGCAAGGACGAGCCAGAAGCGGTCGGTCTTGTAAACTAGCGTTCGTAATGGAGAATTAACATTCGTGACGCGGCAAGTTATGAAATCTCGAAATGCAGCGCACATTCTCTTCTTCTTTACTCGGATAATAATGAAGCTGCTTTGCTGGTGATACTGATGGAGTTATGGCAAACGTATTTTAAAAGGCTTTTATTTTCTAGTGATATCAAGAATAATATTATTATGCTTTTTCTTGGGCAAGTTACCACAACACCATTATCCCGTAGTTTTTAAGATCAAAGATACAACTATGTTGGTGTCCCTTGTTAATTTTACATTGTATTTTTTAAAATGTAATTTGAAGTAAAACACATAGCCAAGTATTATTCTACACAATTTTTTTATTGTGCATTAAAAAAAGAAAACAAATAAAATTAGACATGCTATCTGCCAATAGAACTTAACCAAAAAGTGCATTCTGTGCATCCAAAAACATAGAAAATATACCAAATCAAATCATTATTCAACCAAAAAAATAATGTCAAAGCAATAACTCCAAGGCCAATAATAAATAACACGTTATCTCCTCCGATTCCACAACATGTCTGGTTGACGAATGGCCGTTCAGAAATAAACTGAAAAGCACGAAATGAAAAACGCGAATTGAAAAGCGTGAATCAACACTCACCAAACTTCTACTAACACGAAATCAGCAGAAGGAGCCCAAAGAGTGGCGCTAAAAAAAACAACATAGTACGTCGCTACGTTCGTATTTGTTGGCCAACAATTGTGTGCAGTGTGTATGCAAGACAAGTTTGGGCCAACGCCCTTCGGACAAAATTCCACGGTTTTGTTGGCCAACAATCCGATCGCGTGTAGAAATATAAGTGCTGCTGAAAACTGCTGTCATGAATAAGGTGTGATTGTAAAGTGTGGGATACTTTTCTTTGGGAAGATCACTTTTAAAAGTCTAGTAAAGAGGCACTGTTAAATTTTTCTTTGGCCGCATGTGTTCACTAAGTGTAAGCGCATTTTTACAAGGAATTAAAAAAAATAAATATAAATCAAAATTTTTAAGTACGTTTCCGAATTTGTGTTGGGCCGCATTCATATCCGCTTTGGGCCGCGCTGGACACCCTTGGCGTAGAAAATTATACAAATATTTTAATTATTAATGGTAAAAAAAATACCTAATGTATAGAGGGTTCAAAATCCATATTAGAGTATGTAGCTAATTTAAAAAAAAAATCACAGAATAAAAACTCTATTGCCCTGTACACATGGTCAGACTTTCCGACAGAATATGTGCGATCTGAGCTTGTTGTCGGAAATTCTGACCGTGTGTGGGCTCCATCGGACTTTTTCCATTGGAATTTCTGACACACAAAGTTTGAGAGCAGGCTATAAAATTTTCCAACAACAAAATCCGTTCGCGTAAATTCCGACCGTGTGTGGACAATTCCGACGCACAAAGTGCCACGCATGCTCAGAACAAATTAAGAGACGAAAGCTATTGGCTACTGCCCCGTTTATATTCTCGACGTACGTGTTTTACGTCACCGCGTTCAGAATGATTGGATTTTCCAACAACTTTGTGCGACCGTGTGTATGCAAAACAAGTTTAAGCCAACATCCGTCGGAAAAAATCCATGGATTTTGTTGTCGGAATGTCCGATCAATGTCCGACCGTGTGTACAGGGCATAACATTTTTTTAGATATTTGTCCTTTAAGACCACAGCAACATATTGGTTACACCCATTGGTTTTCTGGGGTGAACAGTCAGACTGATTTGAATTTATCGGCCAGTTGTGTAACAGTTGCCATAGCAGCCAAATTGAGGCCAGCTCAAATCTCTTTGCATGTGAAGAAAACACAGATCCAGTACTGTATCATTAAGGGTTGGGGTGGTTGCTGTTGACACCTACCCTGTACCCCCTGAGAAGACTCCTGTAAAGAAAAGCTGACTTCAGACATACGGGAGGAATCTTCAAGATCATAACTGTTGCTAGTCACAAACCTTCTTGGCAGGCTGTGTACTATGGGAAATTTTCTTAGCTGTCTTAGCAGTGTAGATTTATTGCCCTCAGAGCTTCTGGTCATCTTGGCCAGCACTGAAATTAACCATGTAAGCTGTAGTCTTCCTCAGGCTGCTAAAAATCCCAGAGTGTCTCCTCAGATATAAAAAGATTAAATAGCCGAGGTTTGTAGTTATGAAAAAACGCTAGAGTTTTAAGAAGTTTGTATTAATGTTGTGGTGAATAATTGTGTTCAGGAGCATTAACAATTATAGTTTTACTGGTGTTGCTGGTGTTCCCTGCCTTCATGTCCGTCTCCGACCAGTGGTGGCTTGTGTTCAATAATTTGGGGAGGGGGCTGCAAACCAACGCCACCCCCCAGTTATTGAGCACAAGCTGCCACTGGTCCTCATACACTTCCTAAGACTGAATAGTTTTCTTCCTACCCTGGGATCATCATTTAGGTATTTGTATACCGCCATCATATCTCCTCTCTTATGTAATAATATAAAATACTGTAATGGTTATTATTATTGCTACTATACCTCGTTCACATCATGTGAAAAATTGCGAGTTTTTCTGTACGCGTTCTGCAAGGACACAAAGAAAACCATTGTTCTCTATGTGCCCTGTTCACACCACAACACTAGTATCATGTGGAATTTGTCTGCACAATGTGTATGCAGTTTTCTGAGCGGAAAAAAAACTGAGGTGACAGCAGTGTTATGGTGTAAACAGGGCACATAGAAAACAATTGTCTTCTGTGTCTTTGCAGAGACGTACATAATAAATGCATGCGTCTCTGCACATTGTGTGAACAAGCTTATGCAAGTCAAATGTGTGTTTTGATGTACGTATGGTGTGAATGAAGCCTTAGGTTTTTGTTTTATTGACTACTGGAGCATCTCTGTCAGCACTTACTTGATGTGATGATGGAAGGGGTGAGAGGATTTAAAATGTACACTGAGGCTGTGGTTCAGAAAATGACGAGGCTACTGAGAACAGAGTGGTTGGCTGAAAAATTTACAGTTAATTCCCTGCACTGCTGCCCCCCTCTCCTACCCCCTCCCCCCTCCCCCCCTACCCCTCCTCCCCTCCTCCCCTCCCTTCTCTTCTTCCCCCCTTCCCTCCTCCCCCCTTCCCTTCTTTCCTGACAACTTTAATCCTCAGCATTGGTCCTTAAAGAGGTTGTTAACCTCAGAATAAAACCTAAAAAAAACCCCTGCAAGACACAGACATAATGAGCTAATATGCATCGCATACTAGCTCATTACGAAATACCTACCTTAGAACAAAACTCTTGCAGCAGCGCCCACACACCGCTGACACTGCCGACATCTTGCTTGGAGTTTCTTCCGAGTTCGCGGGCTCCAGCGCTGTGATTGGCCGGAGCCACGATGACGTCATTCCCGCGCATGCGCTCGGGAGCCGCCATTCACGGCACGGGGCTTGGAAGGAATGGCACCCGTGGCCGTTCCTTCAGAGAGCATGCGCCAGTGATGTCACTGGCTGCATGCAATGTAAAATATCTCCTAAGCTGTACACGTTTAGGAGATATTTACACTATATATAGGTAAGCCTTATTATAGGCTTACCTATAGGTAAATGTCTGCAGAGGAAGTTTTCTTCCTCTTTAATAGTGTACTGACTATACTCACAGCTCTCATTCTAGCTGTCCCCTAAGTAGACATATGTTAAAATCCATGAGAGTATTGTTCAACGAACAGTGCCTGGAGCCACTGAGAGAGGTCAATGGAGGACTCCATCAAAATTTTGCTATGGGGCACCATCATCGGTTGGAAGTCCCTGGGCTATTTAGCCACCATATAAGGCTGGTACTGTAAGTGCCTTCTTTATGTCAGTAAGAATGTCTCCCTTGCTTCAGTTTTATATAGGTGTGATACGATTTTACCCACCCGTATGTCACCCCCAGAAGGATCAAGGCTTGTCTTGTGTGATTATATCCTAAACAGAAGTAACTGATGTGAACAATATAGCATATGAAACTTACCTTGTTTTTACAGGGTCGCTGGGCCCTGTATACATTGAATCTCAGACTTTCTGGCACCACTTTTAACCTATACTGCCCTTTTATGTTTATATCCTAAGTGCAGTCAAAATAAAAAACACAAAAATCAGCACAAGGGATTATAGCTTACAGTCAGTAGGATGTGTCCCTTGTGCTGATACCTATTCTCTTAGGTGAAATTTTCCTCCCCCACCCCCCCCCCCCGTACTATTACTACTATGGTATGGATCAAAAATGATCTGTGAATGGAAAATGGGTGGTGATTGAAAGGTCTGCCCCTCCATTCATAGATAGATTTTCATTCATAAAAGCTGTAGAATGGCTTCTATGAATGGAGCTGGGTAGAAAAGGCGGTCATAGTCAGGCTCTCTCTTGCACTCTCTTGATGAGAGCCTGTGACAGCTTCCGCATTTCTATTAACACCCACCACACAGGGGGATTATGGGGGTGGGGTTGGGGGTTTATGGATGGAGAAGGATTTCACTTAACAGAAGAGGCATCAACACAAGGGACACAGCCTATTGATGTAAGTTATGTCCCTTGTGCTGATTTTTATGTTTTTTATTTTGACTGCACTTAGGCTTTAAAGTTGAAACCTCCAATTAATATTTTAACTGTCAGTAGTGTATCATCTGCATTATGGCTGTCCCTCTTCTAGGATGAATGTCCTGTTTGATGGCTGTGAAGTGGTTATTCTGTTTAGTGTAGGCTGACCCTTTAATTGTAAATAATAATGTAAATTCCCACGCTACGGAGACAATAAACTAAATAGAATAAAAGCAAATATGTGTTATGGGCTGCTGCTGTAGTGCAAGAAAAAAAAAAAACAAAGTGAGTGAATGTAAAGGTTAAACTCAGCGCTGCTCCAATAAACAATGAGTAAAAAAATATTATTATAAAGATGAAAAAAAATCTGTGTGCAGCAGCCTCCTTCAGCCCCTCTAATACTTTCTAGTACAAAGCAAAGCTGCTCCAGGTGAGAGCAATCCCCTGCTTCAACCTCATGGTCCTGGCCTGACCTGGCAGAGATTAGCGCGTTTCACGAATTAGAATTCGCTTATTGTGACTAAGCGAATTCTATTTCGTGAAACGAGAAAATCTCTGCCAGGTCTGCATTAATTGTATGATATCTACAATGTTGTCTGATGATTTTTATCTTCAATAAAAGTCTTCACTTTTGCTTCAAACCTGTGAGTGCGGTCAAAACCTTTTCCTGTTCCAGTGACCTTCTAATACTTATCTGAGCTCATCTCGATCCAGCGATGTGCACAAGAGACTCGGCTGTACTGGAATCTCCCTCCTGATTGGCTGAGACAGCAGCGGGGTGCCATTTTCTCCTGCTGCTGTCACTCAAACTCAGTGAGCCAATGAGGAGAGAAAGGGGGCGGGGCCACGCCGTGGCTCCGTCTCTGAATGGACACACTGAGCTGCAGCTTGGCTCGGGTGCCCCCATAGCAAGCTACTTGCTGTGGGGGCACTCAGCAGGAAGGAGGGGTCTGGAGTGCTGAAGAGGGACCCGAAAAGAGGAGGATCTGAGCTGCTCTGCTTCACAGAGCAGGTAAATATGACGTTTGTTATTTTAAAAAAAAATAAAAAACAAGACTTTAGAATCCCTTTAACAGATGCCAATATACATTTAAGTAAATCTGGGACCTTCCCTGCATAGATTTCGCTGCTTGAAACTTTGAAAAATATGAAATGTCAATAGGTGGTTCATCCCGTCAGCATCTACCCCATCCTATAATGTCTGTTTAATGTAGGCTGGCCCTTTACTTGCCCTTTTCGAAAATTTACCATTTATAATACTATCATATAAAGTCTTTTTCACCAAAAAACTGTTACCTACTATCAGACTGTCAGACTAGTTTAGCAAAATCCCAAAGTACCTACATTTACCAGATGCTGATGTAAGGGAAGCTGGGACCCTCCATGCAGAGATCTCGCTGTTTGAAACCTTGGGAGATATAAGAAGTCAGTAGATGGATCATGCCACCAGTATCTACCCTCTATTAAAATGTCTGCTTACTGAAGGTTGACCCTTTTAAATGCCAACTAAGGTTGACCCTTTTAAATTTATCAACTAAAGTAGCATCCAAACAAAGAGAATGAAAGTATCCACAACCATCCGGCATCTCCTATAATGCTTATTATCTGTGTCCTTTACACTGTATATAAGCACTGACCAAATGAGCTGTTTGTTTAGTCTGAGCAGCTTAACCTGTTCTATTGTGATACGCATTCTCTGTAATTGTCTTTCTCTACCTGGCCTGCTTTCAATCTGATAGAATAACATTGGAGAGCTCAGCTTGAAAACACAGCAGCCAGAAGCCACCTTCCAGCTTATCTCTCATTTCTTATCTGTTAATGAATGTAAATGAGCGGAGCTTCACACATCCTTAATTGATCCCGAGTACAATTTACACATACTAACGAGTAACCTTTTGACCTAACCTGTAAATATTTACTGACAAAACGCAGGTAGAATATACACCGACTAACTGCTTGTCAAAATTAGACAAACAGTTTGCAAGAGGTGAAGAAATAGCCCACTACAGCAATTATAAAGTGTCACCGCGCTAATTATCTGACGTGTGCCACAACAACTCAGCATCACACTATTGTGATACGAACTGGTGTCAAATCAAATAAAACAAAGACAGAATCAGTGTGTTTAATAGTTCAGTAAAGGTGGTCATACATTGATCAAACTGGCCAGATTTCGATTCATGTACGGCCATTCCGTTCTTAAGAAGTTGATCTACCGATTGACTTCTCACGAACAGGACTCCTGGAAAATTTCAGTTCCATCAGCGCTGCAGTCAGTAAGCTCCCCACTGTTAGAATACAAAGACACAGTGGGGGGCAGGGCGGGGGGGGGGATTCAGAGAGGGGGAATAAGGTCAGTTTTTTATCGTTCAGCCGGCTGGCTGAATGGAAAAAACTGGCCCATGTATGATCAACTTTAGGGATCAAATTGAAATGGAACGACACTCATTGAGAAGAAAATGGCTGCACACCCCGGATAGTGTTATAAAAATATGGGATTGTCCCCCGTGGGGTTTTTTAGGCAGCAAAAAAGAGGGTACAAGAGTACTGCATGAGGTTACGTGAGTGGGATTTTAATAATAACAAAATGTCAAAGAAAACTATAAACACAGTCAATCAAACCATCAACTGTGGTACAAAAAATAAAAACAACATTGCTGACCTGACAGTCACAATAATATACAGTAATCAAATAATGAGGTAGATTGGTACATGATTCGTGTATACAAATCCTAACGCGTTTCGACCCCACTGGGTCATCTTCAGAGGATTGTTGTAGACTGTAAAAATGTTTATAAAAGTTGAAGTTCATAATGAGAAAAATATACTAAATAAATGAGGGAAAAAACAATATTGGACATGTTCATATATAGTTACCGATCATAATAGATTAAGCTGTATTGGATAGCCTCTAAAGGAGAAATCCCCTTACTTGGTCCAACTCAACCGGTCCACACGATCCCAAGAGGGAGTCAGACTGCCTGTGCATGTCTTGCGAGGAGTCACACATATAAAGCAATCCCAGAGGCCTAGGGGAGTGGTGGAGGGGGATAGGCAATGCCTGCAATAGAGGTATTATATGCTAGTGGTAATCAAGTAACAAAAAGTGACAAAAGTAATGAAATAGGTGACTAAAGACAACATGGTATAAATGGTAAGTGTGTATATCTATGTTGTTAACATGTTTCTACTCTATATGTATCAGATGTCTCATATTATAGCCAATGTTTCTGGAAGTAAAATGGAGGGAGGGAGGAACGAAAGGGAGGAAAGTAAGGTGTGTGGAAAAACTGGTGAGGAAGGAAGGAAGAAAAGACGCCAACAAGGGAAAAATGGGGGGCTGGAAAGAAGGGGAAGGGAGAAGGGGGAGGAAAAGAGTGAAGGGGATCCAGATACATTGGGTTGGAGAATGGCGTGAGTGATGGTGCTGGTGGCTACTTTTTGTTACTTGATTACCACTAGCATATAATACCTCTATTGCAGGCATTGCCTATCCCCCTCCACCACTCCCCTAGGCCTCTGGCATTGCTTTATATGTGTGACTCCTCGCAAGACATGCACAGGCAGTCTGACTCCCTCTTGGGATCGTGCGGACCGGTTGAGTTGGACCAAGCAAGGGGATTTCTCCTTTAGAGGCTATCCAATACGTCTTAATCTATTATGATCGGTAACTATATATGAACATGTCCAATATTGTTTTTTTCCCTCATTTATTTAGTATATTTTTCTCATTATGAACTTCAACTTTTATAAACATTTTTACAGTCTACAACAATCCTCTGAAGATGACCCGGTGGGGTCGAAACGCGTCAGAATTTATATACACGAATCATGTACCAATCTACCTCATTATTTGATTATTGTATATTATTGTGACTGTCACATCAGCAATGTTGTTTTTATTTTTTGTACCACAGTTGATGGTTTGATGGTTTTGATGGTTTGATTGACTGTGTTTATAGTTTTTTTTGTACCCTCTTTTTTGCTGCCTAGAAAACCCCACGGGGGACAATCCCATATTTTTAGGGATCATTTTTACATGGGACCAAGCACAGTAAAGTATTTTTAAAAAATAAAAAAGAAGGTATTCACATAACTAATTCCAACACATAAAAGGATCCTTCCTTACTGGATTTTGCTCCTCTGGCCAGATGCACATCCATATCCACTGGTGTATAGTAAAATATAGCCTCATATTATCGAGCCAAACAGGATCAAGGCCGCAGACAGTAGGGCAGCCCGGGCACACAGGGGGGCACGGATAGCAGGAGGATTGGTGTGGTGAGATGGGAGGGCAATTATAGAATGATGCACTGTGTCTGTGTCTCAACCTCCAACAGCTGAAAGATGGCTTTTCACCCTCTCCCTGCTGCCGGCTTTCAGTTGCTGGAAGGAGAGACATAGTCACAGTGCAATGTTTTTGTAATTGTCCCCCTGCCACACCAAGCCCCCTCCATGGGCTGCCCAAATCTGATTCCTCCTGTATGCCCGAGTCCCCCCTTGTCCAACCCCCCCCCCCCCCAGGGCGCTGCTGGCTTCCCTCTCCAGTTTATGAATGGACTGAAGCCTCTGTCTTCTGTTCACTGTTCATTCATCTTCAGTGCAGCTGAGGCTACAGAGAAAAGAATTGAAGAATCTGTGTCCTCAATTCCTTTTTCTGTCTCAAAGGAGTGATGTCAGGGGTCTGTTTAGACACCTGATATTTCACGCAAGCTCCTCCTCAACAGTGTTGTTAAAAAAAATTGTAAAGAATAATTGAAAAAATGTAAAAAATGAATTGTAAAACAAAATGTAAAAAAATCTAAGAAAATCAAGGGCTCATTCACACAGGTTCTCTGGCCCATACAGTGTAAATGAGCAGTTTGTTTGTGTGGCCAGAAGTACCTGTTAATCTAGGCTTTTTTGTAGGTTATGTTATATTTGTGTCCACTAACAATGATTTTTGCATAATTTTAGTGACCGTATCCTTTTAGTATGTTTGAGGTAGGTGATTTCTGAAGGCAGCCCTAAAAGGGATACAATTGTTTCAGGCTACTTGGCCATCACCTGTGCAGCATATGGAAATCATGAGGCTTCTATGGAATAGGGCTTGGGACCCAAGAGGCCAGTATAACCATACAGGTTATGGTGAGAAGGGACTAAAGCAATCAAAAAGCCCTTTAACCAAATCAGTGCGTAACACAGTAAAACCCTTTTAAAACAGTTGGTAATCACATGACTCATTCCATTACATAAAAGGTTTATTCCTCATTGCTTTTCGCTTCTCTGGAGAAATATAAGGCCAGATCCACTGGTGTAGTGTGCAAATATAGCCTAATATAGAGCCATTTATTCCAATCCGCATTCAGTTGTTTCAGGCTTTTTGGCCATCATCAATGCAGTGTATGGAGACCATAGCTTCTGTAGAATAGGGCTTTGTATTCACATGACTCATCACGTCACATTAAAGGATCATTCCTCATAGCTTTTTTTTTGCTCCTCTGCACCAATGCACATCCAGATACACTGGTGTTTTGTGCAAATACAGCCTAAAATTTTAGAGATATTTATTCCAAACTGCATTCAGTTTTTTTAGGCTTTTTGGCCATCATCAGTACCCAAAATGACAGTATTACTGTACAGCAGGGATATGCAATTAGCGTACCTCCAGCTGTTGCAAAACTACAAGTCCCATCATGCCTCTGCCTCTGGGTGTCATGCTTGTGGCTGTCAGAGTCTTGCTATACCTCATGGGACTTGTAGTTCTGCAACAGCTGGAGGTCCGCTAATTGCATATCCCTGCTGTACAGGCTATAGTGAAAAGAAACCAAAGCAATCAATAAGCCCTTCAACTGAATCAATGAGTATCACAATAAAGACCTCCTAAAACATAAAGTATTCACATGTCTAATTCCATCACATATCCCAAAAATAAGATCAATATATACTGTTGATTTTTTAGGAAAATACATGATTATTGCCATAAAGCGGTTCTTCGCCCTTTTTTGTAAAAAAAATAAAATAAAAGTAAGCAGCTAAAAATACTGTAGCTGCTGACTTATAATAACAGAACACTTACCTGTCCAGGGGTCTAGCGCCATGCTCACATGAACTGCTTCTTTGCTGGTCTTCGGGTTCCTGGCGGGGGCATGTTTACTGTCGGCATCTGGTTGTTACTCCTTGCGGCTTTGAGAACTTATGGTGGATCGCTGTGGCGATCCGATAGGAAGTGGGAGTGAGTACCTGTCAAAACCAAAACCAGGTTCCTGCCCGAACCACCCCTGCTTCTGGCCTTACCTATATCCCTGTTCTACCCCAGTTCTCTGTGCTAGCCTCTGGGTACACCATGGCTTCTAGTGTGCTAATTATGCCCAATGATGTGTCATCTGTTGACCCCAGTGTGTCCCTATTTGCCTTGTGGCTCCCGTCCACCTCAGAGTATCCTGTGTCTTCTGTTGACCCCAGTGTACCCCTATGTGCCGTGTGACCCCAGTGCACCTCAGAGTATCCTGTGTCATCTATTGACTCCAGTGTGCCCTTATATGCCATGTTACTCCAGTGCACCTCAGAGTATCCTGTGTATGACCCCAGTGTGCCCCTATGTGCCATGTGACTCCAGTGCACCTCCGAGTATCCTGTGTCCTCTATTGACCCCAGTGTGCCCCTATGTCCCGTGTGACTCCAGTGCACCTCAGAGTATCCTGTGTCTTCTGTTGACCTCAGTTCTTCTCTATGTGCCCTGTGACTCCAGTGCACCTCAGAGTATCCTGTGACCTCTATTGACCTCAGTGTTGCCCCTATATGCCGTGTGACTCCAGTGCACCTCAGAGTATCCTGTGACCTCTATTGACCTTAGTGTTGCCCCTATATGCCGTGTGACTCCAGTGCACCTCAGAGTACCCTGTGTCTTCTGTTGACCTCAGTTCTTCTCTATGTGCCCTGTGACTCCAGTGCACCTTATGCAGTGTACACACGAGCGGACTTCTCGTCCGCCTGAACTCCGAAGGACTTTTCAACGGAGTTCCGACGGAGTTCCAATGTATCGGACTTGCCTACACACGATCACACCAAGGTCCGATCATTTCGAACGTGATGACATACGACCGGACTAGAATAAGGAAGTTCATAGCCAGTAGCTAATAGCTGCCCTAGCGTCAGTTTTCGTCCGCCGGACTAGCATACAGACGAATGGATTTTTCGACCTGACTCGAGTCCGTCGTAAAGATTTGAAACATGTTCTAAATCCAAAGTCCATCTGATTTTTCAACAGCAAAGGTCCGATGAAGCCCACACATGATTGAATTGTCCGGCGGATTTGTTCTGTCGGACCTTTGCTGTCGAAAAGTCCGGTCGTGTGTACACGCCATTAGAACATCCTGTGTCTTCTAGTGACCCCAATGAGCCCCTATGGGCCCTGCGACTCCAGTGCACCTCCAAGCATCCTGTGTCATCTAGTGACACCTAGTGCATCCCGTGCGCCTCTATGACACTAGTTTCTCCAAGCAGCCTCCAGTATGCTTCTGCCTCATCTGAACAGTTCTCCTGTCAGTGGTTAAGGACCACTGTCCATGACCAGTGCTCTTTACACTGCTCCTATAAATAATGACCATTATGTAATGTTTTAGTGCTTTCCTTATTTTTTTAATTATTATTATCAATGTTATATGTAACCCCTTAAGCACGGCGTCTGCATCATGTGACCATGTGATTGGCTCGCACAGTGGTCACATAATCAGGAGCATGTCATGCTAATTTCCAATCAGGAGGCTTAACTGAGAGCTGGTATCACAGCTTTTAGCATACAGCCTCATGCCACGTGACTGCATATGTGTGGCACCCCACCTTTTGTGCCGTCACGTATGTGGTCGGTTAAAAGTGTAATTTTTTTTTTTACTTTTTTTTTAAGTGGTTGGACATAGATAATATATATATAGGGTAGGAAATAGCCACTGTAACTTCAGTCTTCATTGAGCAGATCACTTGTTCTGTGGCTGCTGCTGTGTGTTGATGACAGCTACACTTCAAAATATAATTTCCATTACATGTAAATAATCTCAACTCATTTTTTTTTTTTTTTTTTGACTGGACAGATTTGGGGTTTGTTTCAGGATAAGACGAACAGAAGCTAATCTAAATAGGATTATTTTTAGATTTTTCTCTTTTGCAAAGCAGAAACCTAGTTTAGTTTTCTGCTGTTTGATAGATTCAGAGATAAGTCCACAGACAAAGAAACAGTCATATTGTGGGGTTGTAATAATTCCCAGTTGAGGCGGTGTCAGAGAGCAGAAGTCAAAGGTTTGTTACTGGTGGCGCCTGCAGTGGAAAGAAACCCAGAAATGACGGGGTTACCGGCAGCCGCAGACAAAGCACATTCTGTGGACATTTTATCTCATTCATATTTTAGGATGTATTCTAGGTGTTCTGTGCTGTTTAATACATATGTTTTCTTGACCTTTTTCCAGCTCGACAGAAATTGATGATATGCTTAGGAAATCTACCAACTTGCTTCTCACAAGAACCTTAAACAGCGGATTGCAAAACCTTATCAAAAAGCCTCATATAGGTCTAACTGAGGTAAGTATTATTTTCTATATATGCCAAGACCAAAAATTAAAGAGTACCTGCCGCAACATTTCTAAGCTAGCAGAATGAACTTGTTCCCTTTGGGCAAGGAGCCATACTACTCCATCCTTGGGGGTCTTGGCTGGTCTAGGCCAGATCTGCCCATCATTTCACACTTCTGAACCTTTTTTAAATTTGTTTTAACATACCTGTTAAAGCAAACTCCAGGAACATAGAAAACATTAACTCCCCTCGGCTCTCATCCTGTCTCTAGCTACTTTTTAAAAATAAATGTTCTGATGACCGTTAATAGTAACTGTAATTCGCAACCTGCGATCTTCTGCTCTGCTGGTTCCAGTTATAATGATAGGCTCACTGTAGCTACTGTAAACCTCCAACATAACTTGTTGTTGCCCCCACTTGTCAACATCCTCAAGCCTGTGCTGAAATCAGTGAAGGACTAGCGGTTAGATCATCAGGATGGGAAATGGCCCATGGCCCAAGTACCTGCACACATTGCAGCAACGAAGAGGAAAAAAATTGGCACATCAGCTGTCACAGGGCCAAGAACATTGATTTTTGAAAAGCAGCTACAGAATAATGAGGACTGGGGAGGGGGTGGGTCAGTCCTTTTTTTAACGTGGATGGAGTTCTGTAATATACCTCAATCTACCTTATTATATGGACATTGACCTTTGTTCAAGTTATCAATGCATGTTGGAGTGTATGTCTGTTTTCAGTGGGCACATGGCCCAGGTATCGCCAGTGTCATTATAGTTGTTACCCCAGGAGGTATTGCAGGCGATTAAGGAGCCATGGTGGGTTATCTTGATAGGGATAGGTATACTTGTATATGTTTTCATACTTCACTTTTTGTACAATAAGAAAACTGTTGCGCTACAAAAAAAATGGATACAAATTCAAAAAATCAATACTTGGGTGGATAAATCTGTGTAATACTCAAAATTCATGAAAGAAAATCTGCATTGAATACGTTACATATAATTGATCATAAGAAAACCCACTTTATATGAACATAAAATAGTGAGTGAATAAATCCAAAAGTCGCCACACAAAATATTTTAAAAGTCCACTGAGTGTAAATAAACGCCAAACAGGGTATTTGAAAGCAGTGCCAAGATAGGTCCAGAGCCTTCACCAATGGTGGCAGAATGCAGGCTTACCAAACATATATGATCCCCTAATTAAAGATGGCTTGTTAAATGGTGTTTAGGCATCTAATATGTCTCTCTTCACTCCTCCACAAATTCACCAGACATCCAAACTGGTATGGGTTGCTGCCTCTGATCCTCCTCCACATTAGCTCAGCGAAAGAATAGAAGCTGATGCCCCATGTAGTGTAAAATCATCCAGTATCATTTATTAATTGAAGTATCACACATACAAATGATCGGGAGCAATTATGCATTGAGAAATACAAATCAGCTGGCAAACAGATTCCGGGTCACTTTCGATTGTGCAATAACATCAGCTAATGGCTCTGCTCTACATGTTTCGTCATATATGACGTCCTCCGGGGCATAGGCGCCATGCTGGGTCATTACTCTATATAAAGGAAGTTAAAACCAACCTTGCTTTGGATCCCATTGTGATAAAAAGCATTCCAATGGCCAACATTCATTCCAGTTTAAAAAAAAAACTGCAAATCAAGCCTCAACTTGAAGTCCGGTTTGAAAGAAAATGATTGTATATTATCACTACAAAAATCTTCCAATTAATTTTTATTTCATTTACAAAAGAACCTACCTTCTAATAGTAATACAAAAAGATGAGAGACTGCAAATTATGAATTTTTGTAATACTATTAGTAGGTTGGTTCTTTTGTAAATGAAATAATAATTAATTTGGAATATTTTTGTAGTAATAATAACGAGGTTCCGATATGTACAATCACTTTCTTATAAACCAGTAGAGATGGTGGCAACACCCACTTGCCTCTCCACCTCAGCCATTCAGAGGAAACCTTGTATCCTTAATAAAACACAAAGCTTCCTTCCATGTATCTAATGCTACATACATTTTATACAGTGCCCCCAGCAGGCACATATATTAGTGAAGCAAATAGAAAAAATATTTTAAACGACTATAGTAAACTATTTAAAGTTAAATCAAAGCTGGAGTACAGCTTTAAAGATTGTCAGACTGCAAAATATTCATTTTAGTTTTTGGTTTTAATACTGCTTTGGTTTTAAAACAGCATGTTCATGGATGTAAATTTGATAGATGGCCAAGGAGTAGGTCAGATCATGCGGCTGTTCAGGCCGGTATCATCCCACACGCTGCGGGATGATGCCATCTATCAAATATACATCAACGAACATCAACTGTTGAGCCACTTCCAGGAGTTGCCTTTCGGCCTCAGTGGAGCCTCAAGTACTTATTTTACGCCCATTTTTTGGGCTTTCTTTTCTTTTCTTTTTGAAGAGAACAATATATATATACTTTTGTGGAGTAAACTCAATTTTCACCTATATACAGACCTACACCACTCTTAATACGTAGATGTCTGTGTCGGAATCGGGAGCATACTGGGTAGACAGACTTTGTCACTGTCGCTGTTTTTAATCAAGAAACTTTATGGAATGTCAAGTCAGCCAAAACAGTGTTTAATAACTATCTCAAATGTACATCACCCCTGAGGAAGGAGTTTAATTGACTCCGAAACGCGTCGGATGCAAGAGTACTGCCTCAAACACTGTATACGCATTAATGCAACATTGCTTGACCCACATTCCTAACAATAGATGCTATAGTTTTGTTATATTTTTATTGTGTCAATTTAATAAATTATATTTGTACCAAGTATACTTTTCTATGGTTTTTACATGTGCCTAAAAAGTCCACCAATAGGGGACCCCTTTTTTTGTTGCTTGTTATAGTGGCTGCTATGCTAGATTGAAATCTGAAGTCTTCTGTTCCCGCATACCCCCGCAGTGGTGATCTCATGGTGCCGCAGGTGTTAATATGAGCAACTACAGCTGTGAGAAGCACTTATGTGCCCACTATGCCTGCACTTTATGCCCCCATACTCCATTCATAGATGTCCTACTATCAGTTCCTTAGGGTTGGAGATTGCACTGAACTGACTTGATCAGTCACTGTTTGTAGCTAAACCCTTTTCAAAGGTTTGTGCCCAACTTGAAAGGAGGTGGTAGTGAGCCCTATTGGTGCCCTGGGCTCCTCCCTCACTGTACAGCCTTACATTCGCTTCTGCATGTAGCCTTGGAAAGTAGATTAAAAGGAGTGCCCGATATCCAGTGTATATGAGTTTAAAGCCAACTAATAATGGTAGCATATGCTGCCTCTGGACTGACATCCGGCACCCAGACACCCATCCATCTGAACCTTGTGCAACAGGCACACCCAATTGAGATCCTTTCCCTGACCATTAGCATGCAGCAACAGCCCTGAAGAATGGGGAGTCACTGTTCTCCTGAAACACGTTGGCTTGATTTTACTTGTTGCTACCTTCAAGCTTCAGGCTGGGTTCACACCATCGCCGCATGCGGCTCCCAGCAGTGCATCCTGGTTGACCGTTTCAGGTTCAGGCTCCATTTCAGCGCGCATTTTTTGTTTTGCTGAATTCGGACCTGAAACAGACCAAAAGACACACAGGGCTCCATAGAGAGCTGGTCAAAATCTCCTGCTATTGCGAATTGAATGCGAGGAACCCACATCCAATTCGCAAAGGTGTGAACCCAGCCTCACACTTGTATACACTGGATAACGGGCGCTCCTTTCTATCTACTTTCCAATACTATTAGTTCTAAGGATGAAAAGCACTATATGAATGGAGGAGGTGGACTTTTCATTCATTTATGCTTCCTCCATTTATAGAGTGCTTTTCATTGTGGTAACTGATAATACAGTTTTTATGAGTGGAGGAGAAAGGCAGAAAGGTCTGGCATAGTTGGGACTTGACAAGTGCCTGTCACAGCTGCAGCCACTCAGATTAAAGTAAACCTTCTCCCTAAAAACAAATAGTTTGCAACTGCCTTCAGCCTCTCCCTCTGCCACAATTAGATTTTTATTTTATTATTGTGCTTTTTACTCTCTTGCGTTGTAGGACAGCCTTTCCTCCTTTCTTGCCTAGGTTACAATGACATTGTGATCGATTCCACGTATGCACAGATGTGATAAAGGGCTCTGCCCGGGCTTTCAGACCTGTCGGAGCCCTTAGGTACATCTTGCGGGTTTCCCCGGAATAGTTTAGGAGGTCTTATACCTCTGTTTGCGCATGTGCGTGCAGTTTAAGAAAGTAATGTCACCAGCACACCAGGATCTCGAAAAATGGGTCCAAAGCCTTAATTAGCGATCACATCGTTACAGCAAAAAGCAACGTTTCGGAGCCATGCAGGACCTCTTCATCAGGCATGTGACATCACATGCCTGATGAAGGGGTCCTGCGTGGCTCCGAAACATTGCTTTTTGCTGTAATGATGTGATCGCTGATTAAAGCTTTGGACCCATTTTTGGAAAACCTGGTGTGCTGGTGACATTACCTTCTTTGACTATACACGTTTCCAGCAGGTGGCCGCTTCAGCAACCACTAATAAATACAGCCATCTCTACAGGAATGTGTGCGTTGGGAATATTGCATTGTGCCTGCAGTTTGGCACACGCAGATATGTGCCACAGAGCTCTGCTATGTCCTGAAGGCTCGGCAGAGCCCTTTAGCACAACTGCACATGTGCTGGACCTTCAGTGATGGCAGTGCTGGTAAAAGGGCAGTGGGGCCAGCATTAAGGGAACGTAAGTTCATCTTTAAGTTCTACAGCACTGGAAGATTTCAACCTAACACAGCAGCCACCAGCATACGGGACACTATTCATTCAGCAAATAACAGTACTGCCCTATGAGCTGTTTTTTAAAGAAAAATTTTCACTAAACCTCAACTTTTAGGATTTAGTGGTCCCTTGAAGAGCAGTTATTATATACAGTGCATCCGGAAAGTATTCACAGCGCTTCACTTTTTCCACATTTTGTTATGTTACAGCCTTATTCCAAAATGGATTAAATTATTTTCCTCAAAATTCTACAAACAATACCCCAAAATGACGTGAAAGAAGTTTGTGTGAAATCTTTGCAAATTTGTTAAAAATAAAAAAACGAAAAAAATCCCATGTACATAAGTATTCACAGCCTTTGCTCAGTACTTTGTTGAAGCACCTCTGGCACCAATTACAGCCTCAAGTTTTTTTGAGTATGATGCTATAGGCTTGGCACTCCTATTGTTGGGCGGTTTCTCCCATTCTTCTTTGCAGTACCTCTCAAGCTCCATCAGGTTGGATGGAGAACATTGGTGCACAGCCATTTTCAGATCTCTCCAGAGTTCAATCAGGTTCAAGTCTGGGCTACTCAAGGACATTCACAGAGTTGTCCCATAGCCACAGCCTTTGTTGACTTGGCAGTGTGCTTATAGTCGTTGTCCTGTTGGAAGATGAACCTTTGCCCCAGTCTGAGGTCCAGAGCACTCTGGAGTAGGTTTTCATCAGGATATCTCTGTAAATTTCTGCATTCATCTTTCCCTTGATCCTGACTAGTCTCCCAGTTCCTGCCACTAAAAAACATCCCCACAGCATGATGCTGCCACCAACACGCTTCACTGTAGGGATGGTATTGGCCAGGTGATGAGCGGTGCTTGATTTCCTCCAGACATGACACTTGCCATTCAGGCCAAAGAGTTCAATCTTTGTTTCATCAGACCAGAAAATTTTGATTCTCTGGTCTGAGAGCCATGTGCTTTTTACTGAGAAGTGGCTTCCATCCAGCCACTCTACCATACAGGCCTGCTTGGTGGAGTGCTGCAAAGATGATTGTTCTTCAGGGAAGGTTCTCCTCTCTCCACAGAGAAATGATGGTGCTCTGTCAGAGTGACCATCAGGTTCTTGGTCACCTCCCTGACTAAAGCCCTTTTTAAACCCCAATTGCTCAGTTTGGCCAGGCGACCAGCTCTAGGAAGAGTCCTGGTGGTTCCAAACTTCTTCCATTTACAGATGATGGAGACCACTGTGCTCATTGGGACCTTAAATGCTGTAGAAATTTTTCTGTATCCTTCCCCAGATTTGTGCCTCGATACAATCCTGTCTTGGAAGTCTACAGACAATTCCTTGGACTTCATGGCTTGGTTTGTGCTCTGACATGCACTGTTAACTGTGGGACCTTATATAGACAGGTGTGTGCCTTTCCAAATAATGTCCAATCAACTGAATTTACCACAAGGATGATCAGTGGAAACAGGATGGACCTGAGCTCAATATTGAGTGTACATGGGATTTTTTTCAATTTTTATTTTCAATAAATTGCAAAGATTTCAAACAAACTTCTTTCACGTTGGCATTATGGAGTATTGTTTGTAGAATTTTGAGGAAAATAATTAATTTAATCCATTTAGGATTAAGGATGTAACATAACAAAAATGTGGAAAAAGTGTAGCTCTGTGAATACTTTTTGGATGCACTGTTTGCCATAAACAGTTTTGATTCCTTAGTCCAGTAATTGAATATAGTACAACAACGTACAGCGGATAATATGTAATAACAGGTTATGACTTTTTTTTTGTAATGGTTTCTTCAGAATGAGATGTTTACTTTTTATGTACCCATACAACTGAACTCTTTTCATCCAGTTTTACTGAATCTTTCTAATAGTGGCCATACATGCTTAAATTGTATTAATCAATGTGCCATTCAATCAAAACTATCGAATCGGCAAACAATTGAATAGCCGTAATTTCTCTTCTGGTCAGTTTAGATTTGCTTTGGATTGGGTTCAATCAAGATGAGTTGATCAGCCAGTGCGGGAAATTTTGGTCATGAATCTGATCGTAATTTGATTGATCAGATTATAAGGTTCATTCATTAAAGCACAAATGGCCACCAGAAGGCCTTGTTCACTCAGGTGTACTTATAAGTACACTTATTTGAGGGCTGTGTCTTACCCCAAATGAACACTGTCTACATTCCAGAACTATACCTGCAGCCACACGCATCTCAGATTGTGAACAGCGGCTGTGTTCGTGTAGCTATTGTGTCCCAATTGACATGAATGGGACTGCCCGCACACGGATGCACAGAATACCTGCAAACATGCATGGATATACACTTAAAGTGGTTGTGTGGCCCGCTTTGTGATTTTTACCTATATGCCTGCGTGAATGAGGCTCAAATGTCACGTGCAAATCGTATGTTTTCAATGTGTCTTTTCAAGACATTGTTTGATATTTTGAACAGAACATGCAAATTTATAAAATACTACCACACACATTACAATCTTTGAATGAAGAAATGTTATGCCATGCTTTGCCTGATATCCAGGCACCTAGAAACATATACTGTATAGGCAAATACTCTGATCAGTCATAACATTAAAGAGGAGTTCCACTTAAAAAAAAAAAAAAAATAGTCAGCAGCTACAAATACTGCAGCTGCTGACTTTTAATAACCGGATACTCACCTGTTCCAGGGTCCAGTGATGCGCGGGAACGAAGCCCCGCTCGTCTCCCTCTCCTCTCTGCAGCGCCGGCATGGTTACTGTGGATGTCCGGCTGTGGCTTCACAGCCGGGCATGCATTAGGCATGCGTGAACCGCGTGACACGCCGTGACTGGTCTGGCAATCATCTGGGACCTGTGACGTGTCTCAGATGATTGCCGAGAGGGAGGGGGGAGAGGTGATCTGCCTTCTGGTGCCGCGGTGCACCGGGAGGAAGTGGTAGCTGGGACCCTTTAAAAAGAGGGTATCCGCCCCCCCCCCAAAAAAATGACATGCCAAATGGGGCTTGTCAGGGGGTTACCGTCCCTTAAAGCGGAAGTTCAATTTTTGGGTGGAACTCCGCTTTAAGATCACTGAGAGGTAAAGTGAATACCATCAATTATCTCATTACAATGGCATCTGAAAGTCAGTGGGATATATTGGGCAGCAATTAAACATGTTATCCCTGAAGTTGATATGTGGAAAGCAGAAAAAATGTGCATCGTAGTTTGCTGTGTATAGGGCTGCATAGCCACACAGCAGTCAACGTGCCCATGCTGACTCTTGTCTACAGCCACAAGTGCCTACAATGGGCATGTGAGCATCAAACTGGAACATGGAGCAGTGGAAGTAGGTGGCCCACTCTGATGAATTACGTTTTCTTTTACATTATGTGGATGGTCACTTACCCGTGGAAGAGATGGCACCAGGATGCAGTATGGAAAGAAGGCAAGGTTGTGGAGGCAGTGTGATTCTTTGGTCAATGTTCTGTTGGGAAACTGTCCTGCCATTGATGTGGATATCATTGGCATGTACCACCTACCTGAACATTGTTGCTGACCATGTACACCTCTTCATGGAAACAAAATCCCCTGATGGCAGTGGCCTCTTTCAGCAGGATAATGCACCCTGCCACACTGCAAAATTGGTTCACGAATAATTTGAGGAACACAATGAGTTTGAATCGTTGACTTGGCCTCCAAATTCTCAAGATCAGTGATTCTCAACCAGGGTTCCGTGGAACCCTAGGGTTCCTCCAGAGGTTGCTAGGGGTTCCTTCAGCATTGGGCCATTTCTGCCTCTCGGATAAGTTCCCACCATTGATCTTTTTAGCTATCTGTAAGGGGGTAATTCTTCCCAATAACCACAAGTGTAAGGACCATTCTTCCCACTGACCATCACACTAATGTATCATGAGTTGTAGATTTCTAATTTTTAGCAGGGGTTCCCCGAGACTGGAGAACTATTTCAAGGGTTCCTTTGTGTTGAACAGGTTGAGAAAGGCTGCTCTAGATCTCTAGATCTCAATCCATTCAAGAATCTGTGGGATGTGCTTGGAAAAACAAATCTGATCCATGGAGGCCCAACTCCAAAATCAGTGGTGTCAATCTCAATTTCATAATTACAGGTCTAGATGATTCTGTTTGGAAAAACGCTTAATAAGACACTCATTTCACATAGCTCAGTGTCTTCATCATGTCATTACGTTTGTACTAAAAGCATTTACTTACATAAACTTGCTTAGCCCTAAGGTTTGGGTGTTCCTCCCTGCATTAAGGAAGCTATATAGTTCTCCGAGCACAGCTCTGGGCTATATGTAGTATGGCTGAATCCTGTAATACAGTAATTACAGCAGTATAAGGAGGACAGTAGCTCTGTAGAATAAAATCAGGTGGAACATGCCTATTATCAGTTGTTTTTTCTGCTTTGTAGCTTGTGCAGATCATCATAAACACCACACACCTGGAACAAGCCTGTAAATACCTGGAGGATTTTATTACCAATATTACAAATATTTCACCTGAGACTGTTCACACCACAAGACTTTATGGCCTGTCCACTTTCAAGGTGAGTTTAATTGTTATTTTCTTCAAAGGTGACACAACCAGCTCTAGTAACAAAAGTAATTGCTGTTCCATAATGCTCACTAAATAGGCAACCTTTGTACACTTTAAAGGGATTTTCCACTTTGGGTAATATTTATTAGTGGTAAAGTCCTGAGCTGGGTGGGTCACTCATAGCCCCAGTGACTGATGATGGGGCCTGATATGTCATAGCTTTCTTCAAAGTGGGGATAGCCAACACCGCACCTGCTTTAGAAACCTGTTTACATTCTTTACAGATTATAAAACTTTGCAGATTTAGGAAGAGAACAGTACATCCGATTTGCTTTTACAAATAGAAGGACATTGGGGTTGATTTACTAGAGCTTAGACTGCACTTTTCAAGATAATGCTAACTTAGCCTAGCGAATGAGGCAAAGCGCTTTTGACTTCTCTCACCCAATCATGTACAAGCAAAATTCTGTTTTTTTTTTTTTTAAATGTTCTTGCATGCGATTGGATATTCTTAGCAAAGTGAATTTTCAACACATACTTTAAGTTAAGGGAGCATTTCCTTTCAAAGTGAACAGTCTATTTGCCTTTAGTAAAATAACCCCATTGTCTTTTCAGTGCTAAGTCATTCTTATGCTTGTTTGGCATGTACACTTGGAATTGGCATGATTTATTATGAATAAATAGCAAATTGGTTTTAGGGCAGCACATTGGCTTTGGTTAGCACAGTAGCTTTGCTGTGTAGGGGTCCTTTTTTATCCTCCAGTTACCCTCCACAGTCTGAAAACATACTATTAAACCCCTTTCACACTGGGGCGGTTTTCAGGTGTTTTAGCGCTAGAAATAGCTTCTGATAAGCGCCTGAAAACCGCCTCTCATTCATTCCATAGTGTCTTTTTCCACTGGGGAGGTGCGCTTGCGGGACAAGGAAAAAAGTCCTGCAAGCAGCATCTTTGGGGCAGGTTAAACGCCCCTGCCCATTGGAATGAATGGACAGCGCTTTCAAAGCGCCTTAAAAGCGATTTAAAAGCGCTGCAAAGTGGGATTAAAAAGCGCCCCGCTAGCGGCCTGAAAAGTGCCACTTAAACAGCAGTAAGGCTGGATTCACACCTATGCATTTTTAGTGCTTTTTGCATTTTGCAGATTTGCACAACAGAACGTGTTCCATAGGAAACCATGTTAAATGGACTGTAGTGCAAATCTGCAAAATGCAAAAAGCACTAAAACTGCATAGGTGTGAATCCAGCCTTAAGCACCGCTAAAATGGGCTGCACTTTACCACGAACGCGGCTGCGGCCCCAGTGTGAAAGGGGTCTTAGGCCTGTTCACACCTGAGCAGGGCAATTTTCAGGTGTTTTTTTTTTTAGAGGTTTTTTTAAATTACAAGCATTTTAGAAGTGTATTGCAAGCATTTTATTTGTGTATTAAAGCTTCAGGTGTTTTTATTTTAACCAATAGAAAGCACCAAGGAGAGGAGATTAGGGGTGGAGAGCTGATGTTTTGGCAGAAAACATGTGACAAAATGCCCATAAATGCTCATGTTAAGCATTTTTCAGGCGTTCCCATTGAAGTCTATGGGGCCAATCTGCCTCCAAACTGCTGTACTTTTTTGAGGGACAAGTGTTTTGCTACAGGTGGCAAAACACTCAGAGGTGAAAAAGGGCAATTGAAATGAATGGGATTTTGTTTGTTGAGTGTATTACAACTATAAGCTTCAAGCAGAAAATCGCTCAGATGTGAACAGGGCCTTAGGTTCATCAGCTTCATCAACCGAATTTGCTCTGTTGTGTCGCAAGCAAGAAACTGCTTTGGTTACTACCTGGGACATCATGACCAAAGGTCTTCAAGGGCAGCTGCTGGGAACTCAGTTCCTAATAATGTAAGCCCATTCCCTTCCCCAGAGCTACATCTCCCAAGTGCCTTTTTTTCCTTACCACAATGTATTGGCTGGCTCTGGGGAAGCAAGGCAGCATTGTTTTGCTAACATGTCAATGGAGTTGATTTACTAAAGGCAAATAGGCTGTTCGTTTTGCAAGGGAATGTTCCATTTGCGGATGCGGTGAAAATTTACTTAGCAAAGAAAACCCAATCACAATCAAGGATAGTATTTTTGCTTGCACATGATTGGATGATGGTTGTCAGCAGAGCATCGTCTTATTGCCTAAGCTAAGGGTAAGTTCAAGTGCAATTTCCTTTGCTAAGTGAACAGCCTATTTGTTTTTTGTAAATCAATCCTATTGCATGCATATGGAGAGGGACAGAGAGGGGTGGAGGATAGGTGGAGTTCTGTAGTCCATCAGGGAGAGCTGACAATACTGGTTGAAATTTCAGTGCAGTGCAGGTTGCATTGTCAGGTCAAACAACCGGCTCAGATCGTACTGGATTTCAGCCAGATCAACATATATTCTTCCATAGTTGTAGCATTTTTTAGGAGATAAAACATGGGAAAGCGTGCTTGTATTGCAGAAATTTACAAACATATACATTAATCACTTCCACACTAAGATCTGTTGAGTTTAGCCCTTCTTACAGAAATTCTTTCATTTTAGAATTCCTATACAGCTTTAATATTTCACATTGTACTATAGGGAACAGAATGTTGCTTTCTATAACTTTCATTTGACATTTATTAAAAGTTTGTACCTGCACACAGAAAATTTGTTTTCTATACCCACGGGGCTCTCTTATTGAGGACATTTCATTACTGATTAACAAGCTTTTAAAAATGATCTATAGCAGGCTTGCTAATTTGGGCGGTTTGTTCACTAGTAAAGGATGGACTGGCAAGTCAGCGGTAAGTGAGTTACTGCTTTAACCATGACACTTTGATTGATTATCTTCAATATATTACTAATGAGCTGCAAGACTGTAGATCTAAATTTAAAAGCAAATTTCTATTTGTCATGTAGGAGAAGCACTGGAGTTTCACAGGGTATCCAGTTTTGATTTATTGTAATGGATAACACTCTGTAACCTGTGCACTGTTCTGTTCAGGACGCAAGGCATGCAGCTGAAGAGGAAATCTACACCAAACTCAACCAAAAAATTGATGAATTCATCCAGCTCGCAGACTATGACTGGACAATGGCGGAGCCAGATGGAAGGGCCAGCGGATACCTAATCGATCTGATTAATTTTTTACGAAGCACATTTCAAGTTTTCACGAACTTGCCTGTAAGTTGATGTGTAGTTGTTGATTGTAGGAACATTTGTAAGTTTAAAGCGTATTTCCATTTTCGCTTGTGTTGTGCATTTTCATGCGCTCCAGTTGACTTCTTTGATCCTTGTAGTACCTATTGGTGGATGAAAAAAGTTCCCTAAGGGCTCATTTACACTTACTTCGACTTGAACACACAGTAAGCCCCCACCGCTTCAACAAGCTTTTCTGATGTGTTTTTGATGCTTATGTGATGCTTCAGTGTTGCTTCAATGATGCTTCGGTGGTGCTTTTTTAAAGCTTTAATGAAGCTCGGCAGATGCCCTCTGTGTGTGTTGATATCTTATACCTGCAATACGTCCAAAGCAAAGCTAAAGCTGAATTAAAGCCTCTCAAAAGCTCCAGGTACTTCATGCGAGCTTTGTCATAGACTTCTATTCTGGCTTTGAAAACGCTTTAAAGCACCACTGAAGCGACATGGGGTATTATTTTTGAAGCAAAGCAAAAGCAAGGTGTAAACAGGACTGTAAGCTAACCATTTTATTTAGTGAAAGGGGCTTTGATTAACGTTCAGAGAGCTTTAAAAAAGCTTGTCCAAAGCCATGTTTTGAAGCAAGTGCAAACGAGCCCTAACTGTTTTCCGAGACAATCGTCAGCACCACATATGTTGAACCAGACCCATTAAAAACAATGTAGTACCAAGTAACTTGTGTTTTGATGAGTCGTACATTAAGACACTTTCACATGAGTGGCCTGGGGGTGGTACCTAATGCCTATAATACAACCAAAAGGGGCATTGTGGCAAATGTATTGCAGCAAATCAAGTTGACAGACAGCCCTGCCTGTCAACCTTGGCCATTCAGGTCAATGCAGCTATGCCGTAACTGCGAGGCAAAAGCTTGGCTCACACCTGAAAATTACCATTCGGCATGAACAAAAGCAAAAAATAAAAAGTATTCTGAAGGCAGCAGGATCAGCTCCTGAATACCTGACAGCAATTGCTTAGCCGCAAGTGTGAACTTAACCTGAAGAGACATAGGTGTGCACATCAACTCAGTTGAGTAAAGTTGAGAGACTGGGGAGAGAATCTAGACTGTGTTTTGAGAGTGCTACACTCAACACATATATGGACCTTTAATACAAAATATTTTATATTTACAAGTGTAAAGAATTTAAACAAAGTACACCTCTTTTACACTTTAAATATAAAAAAAAAGCTTAATAAAAAAACTCCTAATATTCACTATAGCTTTCCTAGCCGTAGCATATGACACTATTATATGGGAACATATGGGAGTGGGTGTATTCAGCCAGAACATAGCAATGAACCTCACAAACATATCTTGAACGTGTCACCACTTGGAAGACTAAATGGAAGTTTAGAATTAGACTGTGGGTGGCAGCGCAATTAGCACAGAGCAAGTGCCCACAGATATCTAGGGTCTAGCTGGGACATTGCGATGAGAAAATCATAATTGCAGTATTATCAGAAGTACTTATTGGAATAGTAAGCTAATTATTCTGAAAAAGTATGTGTTTGGGTTTTGGATGTAACATTCCTTTAAAGAGACATTGCTATGCAAAACCAATAAAGGAACATCTACCCGTACAAAGTGCGGGCGCCTTGGTGGAAGGGCCTCCAACAGTGGGGTACCACTGGTCCTCCTATAGAGGGCCCAGGCATACAGGGGGCTAGGACAGGGAGGGGGAATCGGTTCAGTGGGGATTATTAAAGGACCGATGCACTGTGCGGCTCTCTGCAGCAGCCGAAAGCCAATTTCTCCCTCTCCCTCTTTCCCTCCTACCAGCTTTCCATGAAGCCCTCCCCTCCAGCCATGGTCAGCAGCAGGGATTGTAGCTGAAAAATCTCTGGGAAACTTCCTCCCACATCCAGGTGGATGGTGTACTGTACATGTTGTGCTAGCGGTGACTGCTTGAGGTGTCTCCAGCGCCCGGACACCTTTCAGCTCCAGCCCCAAATGACCCAGTCCTGGCACTACCTTCACCTTTCCTCCTGTTACATTCTCTGTCCTTAAAAATTAAATTAAAAAAACCTAGCAGAGAGATTAGGACCCAATTCCCATGACTTATGTAAAGATCTGCGAACTAGAACATCACAAAACCAGTCTTTGAATTGAGACCCAATGATATTTTTTTCCCAGAAACAATGATAGTTTTTCCTTAAACTGGAGGTATATACATATAACTAATAAGAGTACAGTAGAGTCAGAGCACAGGAAGTTATCAGTTCAGAAGATTTTTGGCAAGATGAACAGGTATTAATTGAACAGATATTGCAAAATGCTTTCAGTTGTTTAGTTACAAACAAAAAAGAATAATTAGGTCTATATGCAATTGGGTTAATTTGGGTTAAAGTCAATTTTAGTCATTTTTTCATCTTTCCATCTATTAAATCTTCTGCCCTTGTTGTTTAACTTTGGATAGTAAAACATTTTTTTTCTGCCAGTAAATACTTTATACAGCCCACTTTCTGTTTCTTGTCTGCTAAAAAGCCTAGGCTTTTGAAATCATGCACAGCGCTCTCTCTCTCTCTCTCTCTCTCTCTCTCTCTCTCTCTCTCTCTCTCTCTCTCGTTTGCCAGGAAGGGGGGGGGGTCATAGGAGGGCCAATGAGAGCTGCAGAGCTGGGGGTGTGTGTCTGTGTAAATCCAGGAAGTGAACAGACAGCAGATTCAGCTGCCCACAGTTAAAATGGTTGCAGCCAGACTTAGTGGAGGGAGATTTCTGTAGCATATTTAGCAAGTAGAGAATCACAGTATATATTAAATAACTTGCAAAGTGGTTAGAGGGAAGCTTCAGAATGGCAAAGATGTTTTTATTACAAATTATGTGAGCAGACTGCAGTTCCTCTTTAAGGAGCGTACTGTGCTAGCCATAAACAGTAGCAGGAAGGTAAAATAATAGGTGATACCCTTCATTAACCAACTGAATATATTTTGTAGTCCAACCCCTTCAATATAGTTAGGCATGTCAAGACTCAAAAGCTCACATTACTGAATATATTCAGCTAGGCAATAAAAGGTATTACCTATATTTTGCTGTCCAGTTTTACTTCTACTAACTCATAAGAATATTTACAATAAATTGATCACTTTTTAGTGTACATCTAATATACAAAAGCTATAACTTAATTTTAAGTAATGAATATGTTAATGTTGTTATTTCACATAGTATTACACCTTGAAAATGTTCACTAAACCAAAAAAAGTGTTACTGTACTATGACATTATAGGATTACCTGTGATAACGATTGTTCTTGTCCATAAGTCTAAAAATACATAAAGAAGAGTTTTTTCTTAATGTATGCAAAGTGTTGATATTCCAGTTTTGGAGGCCATATATCAAGAGGCAACACAGTCAAGTAGATTTATTTATCCATGTGGAGAAAATAACATTTTAATTCCACCAAGACTGAATACCCAAGGAATAATTAGACATTTTGATAAATAGGATGTTTATTCATAGATATTCTCCATAATTATATCCATCTTTTGGAGGAGCAAGCAAGTCTCGGTGGACTGATAAATAATTAATTTGAGCGATGCCACTAAGTACATCGTCTAAGTACTGCATCTAAGCGGCCCACATAATGTCACCAATCTGAATTTTTTTTTTTTAATGATCATCTTATCTGTGGAAAAAACACTTGTTTTGGGTCATCTTGTTTTTAACAGGCAAATGTAGTTAAATTAAAATGTATGTTCAGCCCGAACTTTTGGAAGAGTGTGGGAGGGTGACAACAGTTCTACCAGACAGGGGGGTTGATTTACTAAAATTGGAGAGTGCAAAATCTGGTGCAGCTTTACATGGTAGCCAATCAGCTTCAAATTTGTTCAATTAAGCTTTAACAACAAAAAAAAAAATGGAAGCTGATTTCTATGCAGAGCTACACCAGATTGTGCACTCTCCAGTATTAGTAAATCAACCCCAGAAAGTGAAAGAAAATCTGCAGTAGGGACACAGACAGCAATAAAAATCCAATGGGGTTCTAGCCTTGTAAATCAATGTTATTTTTGGAGATTTATTCTGACTTTCTGTCTGGTGAAACACCCAATGTCACTATTTAAACAGATCGTGGCCTGATGGGGCTCTGCCCACACGGCCACGTCATTCATTCATTCTGTGAATGAATGAACTACAATTACCAAAATCTTTTACGGCTGATGGCTTGTAGTTCTCAATGGACTACCAGGGTGGTGTTGAGTTCTTTAGGTAGTTAATTGATTCTCTTGTCAACTGCCTGCCCGTACAAAGAACCACCAGACATCTTACACTGAAAGTCTGCAGGAGCCGTGCATTGCACCTTCAATCTGCTGATCGCTGCTGCAATGCTTTCCGGGCTCCTATATAAATAAATGTGTCAATGCACATTTTTTTTACCTGCAAACAAATGTGCATTTTTTTTTTCAAAGGTGAACTTATCCTTCAAGTTATGATCTCATAGTAAAAAGATGACACTTTCATCTTGTAAGCTGTGTTGTCAGCATAGCAAAATGTGAGGAATTACTTTAGGATGTTTTCTTTTTGGGCTGTCTGATAACTGTATTCATAATTTTCTACAGCTCATCACTTTGTAAACGTGATTAAAGCTGAAGTAAACCCATCCGTAAAACAGTTTTATTTCCAGCATGTGCCGGAAATGTAACACACCCATTGGTTGTGCTCTCAACCAAACTGTTAAACCATCCAATGGCTGGTGTCATAACTGATCACATGTGCAGCATCATGGCAGTTGTAGATTAAACAGAGGCAAAGATGGCAGCTTCCTTGGCTGAAAACGATAGGGGGGTTTACTTACAGTTTAAAGACTTTGGAAATTTCCCGGAACCATCTATTAAGGCAGTGATTTCCAAATTTTGGGTGAGACATTGCAGATCACAAAACACGTTTTGGAGGTTAGTTAAGGAGGGGTGCTGCTCCCAATATGTTTAGGCATCGGTTGCTCCCTATTGTCATATGGGCATCTTTGAGGAGAAGAAAACTCTAAAGAAAGCCTGGGTAAGAATACTTGTGGACCGAAAATGTCTGCAAACTGTAACTGCATCCTAATTTCCATGGTTTGGAATGGGATGCCCAACATGCTCATATAGTTGTGGTGTCCCAAATCTGCACCCATATAATGTACATGCAATTATAACATAATAATTAAGTGTATAGATAATATTTCTTTACTTAAAATGCTTGTCAAATATTTGGTTACAATTCTTTCTATCTTTTCAAATTCCATTATATTGTTTGGTGTTGTCGTTACACCCCCTTTACCTAGTTATACATTTATACTTTTGTTTTTTATTTAATATGAATGGTCTTTAAAAATGTCCTCCATTTAGGATGGAGAATAGTTAATGCAGATCCTCTTAGAATAACTCTTCTGAGCGGTAATCTGGGCAGTGACGGCATATGGCTTTCTATAAGAATATTTTTTACATTGAGCTAAAGATTATTGCTCATTAGTTTTCTTTCCAATAATCTTTTTTAGGTAAAGGCGGGCAGAAAATAATGCCCACTAATGCTTGTACAGCAATGTATTTGCTTGTAATCTGACTTTGATGTATTAACTGCGAAAATAATAGGAACACATTTGGCACATTTACTGTTATGTGCATTCACAACATATGTAATTCCTTAGGCCTCAGTGATGAGCCTATATTTTTAAAATAGCTTGTGGTAATAAACTGAGGTACAGTCCACATTGGTTCAATGCACATTGCATACTATGCATCCCCACTAGTATCATTAGTTCTCTGATGCCCTCTCAAGTGTCTCCACTGCTTTTAACTAGGGCAGCTGTGTTTATTTTTGCCCTTCCCAAGTGAACTTACCACACAAATGAGAATTAAAGGCAACACCATGTCCAGCCTTGTCATTCCTTTGCATGATAAAACTACTGGATAGTTCTGTGTGAAAGTGTATGCGATTATGCAGGAAAGGAAGTTGCAGTGACTGGGCGCTGAGGGGACTACGTAGTTCTGGGAGCCCAGGCAGGCGCACAGCGTGGAGATTGCGGCCGCGCTATGTTGCTAGGACACGGTGCTGCCCCGATTTTAACCATGTGATCAGCTGTGTCCAATCACAGCTGGTCAAATGTAAACACGGAAGTTCCGGTAATCGGCTCTCATAGCCTCAAACTGACAGTGTGTGGCGAGGAGAGCCGATCAGCGGCATCTCCTGGCAGGGGACAGCAAGACAGGTAATCAGGGCACTGATCATCAGTGCCCTGATTACAATAAAGCGCCACCAGTGCCAGCAATCAGTGCCCACCAGTGCCAGCAATCAGTGCCCATTAGTGATGCCAGTCAGTGCTGGCTTTTTGCCGCCTATCAGTGATGCCCATCAGTAGTGCCCAGCAGTGCCGCCTATCAGTGCCACATATCAGTGCCCATAAGTGCAGCATATTATTGCCTCCTCATCAGTGCCACCTAATCAGTGCCACTTCATCAGTGCCCATCAGTGCAGCCTATCAGTGCCACCTCATCAGCGCACATCAGTGAAGGAGAAAAATTACGTATTTCGAAAGTTTACTGTCAGAAACGTAGAAAAACGTTATTTTTCATAATTGTCGGTCTTTTTTTTTTTTTTTTTGTAACAAAAAAAAAACAGCGGTGATTAAATACCACCAAAAGAAATCTCCATTTGTGTGAAGGAAATGATAAAAATTCCACATGGTTACAGTGTAGCATGACAGTGCAATTGTCATTCAAAGTGTGACAGCGCTGGAAGCTCAAAAATGGCCTGGGCAGGAAGGGGGTGAAAGTGCCCTATATCGACGTGGTTAAGGATATAAATCAGTCTCAACGTGCAGCAGTTTGCATTTATGACTAAAGAGTTTGATGTGGATCTTCATTCCATATAGCCCATTCCCACAAATGATCACAACCCTTACCATAGCTTTCTTACCAAATAATTGCCATTGGGCTTAACTTACCTGTCTGATAGAGAAGAACAAGCCTGTAAAGTTTCATGTTCTCTTTTTATATATACATTAACATGCTGCTAGAAATATTTAAATGTGACATATAAAAGGCCAAACATTTGAATAAATATTGACTGTGATGACTTCTACATTTTGAGAATGGTAGTGAGAATTTGTTATGATATAAACATGTTTCACATAATGATGCAGTGTGTATGTAAGTATTAAGACAATTCAGGGCAATGGTATTGCAAGGATCTTGTTGGTTAGTATGTTATGTCCAGTTTTCTGTCCTTCACTGCTAATAAACCTAAGAGGAGCTAGGCCAGCCTTTTCAACCAGGGTGCCTTGGGGTTTCCTCAGGGGTGCCTTGGCAAAATGCCTAAAAATGTATCAAAAACTGTATACAAGCCAGCAGGTGGATCAAGCCTGCCTTTTAGTTACGAAAAGCCATGGGTTTTCATTATGCACCATTAAGACTTTATAGACACTGGTAGCCTAACAACCAATGACATTATCAGCTAATAAGAAGGATGTCTGTTGCCTCCACAGCGTCCTTGTTTTACCCTCCTGTGCCCCCCCCCCCCCCCCCCCCCTCAGCACTGGAGTCACATTAGCTGACTGATGGAGAGAAATTGAAGGAGAAGAGAAACATTGGAATACTAGTCGGCACCAGTGTGCAAAGGTGTATTTGCTTTGGAAGAATAAATCACCTCTAATGTTGGGTGTGCTATGTGTATTGATGTTGCTGCATTAGGTAAAACTATTAGAATAGTTTTTTAAATTTTAGAATGGTGGGCCTCGAGAATGTCTATAATTTTGAAGGGTGCCTTGAGATTGTCTAGAAATTTTAAAGGGTGTCTTGACTGAAAAAAGGTTGAGAAACACTGAGCTAGGCTAACAAGGGTCTTCACATTTCCCTATTTAATGGGGTGCCTCTTGGTGTACGACTGTTAACTTATCACGCCAATATTTCATCTTCAGGTAGCACGTGGTTAGCTCAGGTGATAAGGTTTTGGTTATTGGTTGGTGTTAATGAGGAGGTTTATTGTTAAGCTATATTTGAATTAGGTATTTGTAAATGTGGTACAGCGCTGCGCTAAAAACAAACTGGGGGAGCAGCCAACACACCCGTAGACTCAAGGGCAGAAATACCAACGAAAAAATATATAAAGTGTGGCGCTAATAGTAGCAATATATGAAACTAAGCATTGGAAAACAGAATTAACACGTGAGCACAAATGACAGTGTCTAATAAACAGAGATAATGAGTAAATATATGTGTTCAATGCAAATATAATCTAAAGCAATAAGGGAAATATGTGATAACAGTGCATGAACAGTTATCTAATGTAAAGTCCAAAACAACAAAAAAAACGTGACAGCAGTGCATGAACAATATTAGGCAGGTGTTTTCTCATATGTGTAGAAAAACTTTCAATCCAGTAGCCTGGTAGGTACGTAGACTATAGAGGACCCGAGGTGCACAGAAGTTTGAAAACAGTGCCAGGACCATCACCAGAAGTTATGGAGGCTTACCGGAAGGTATGGCCTGAAATGGCGTATGCCATACAGGTCAAAAAGGCTTAATGACCAACAGGTCTAGACGTATTATCCGGTCAGGAGTTATCGTCACACAAACCATGGGGAGGAAGAATCAGTCAACAAGACTTCCACATTGATAGATATACCACCGTAGACCATGCGAAAAATTCGTATTACATGTGAGGAAATAAAAACACTCACATAGTGTAATAACGTAAAACTTGGATTTATTTAAAAAAAAGACAATAAAAACAGACTCACATTTTTTGCAGATAAAATTAGCGTATCAATCGTGTAGCGGTAGCTGTGAGGGATCAACCCGACATGTTTCGACTAAGTAGTCGTCTTCTCTATATTTGAATTAGGGTTGGAGGCTTGTGGGTTAAGTTGAAAGGGGAATTTTCTGAAACTTTATATATGTTCATTAATAAATTCATGATGTATACCAACAGCATATTTTTTTCAGAAAAGCTTTTTTACTTTATTCAGTCCTTGTGTTTCAGTCAAGGGACTTTGCCTAGACCAGGGGTAGGCAACCCCCGGTACTGGTGCCGCAAGCGGCACGCAAACCCACTTTTGCCGGCTCTCGACTCCCTTCCCATCAGCAGAGCAGTGCAGGGAAGTGTCAGTGAGACACTAATACATTCCAATTTCAGAATTCCCCAAGCTGCCCCTGCACTGATGGGGAGGCACTGCGCCCCCACACATTGTAAAAGATGGGAAACATTGTTTGGTTCTCTAACTTTTCTGTAGCTGCGATCGTCAGCTTTTGTCATGGGGAAGAGATTGGGTGCAGTTCTGGTAGGGGGGGCGGTCCCTGTTTCCAGGAGGAGGAGGACTGTCTTGGCCACTGCTAAAGCCAATCACAGTCCTGCTAGCCCCGCCCACCATCTGGAGGAAGATGACTCGCTTGATTGCCACTACCAATCTCAGAAAGAAGAGATTTCACTGATTGAGAAAACCACAATCAGGTGACAGTTTGTGGAATTACTGTTGATCTTCTGGGAACTTTGTTGAAATTATTCCTGAACCTTTGCGTCACTTACTACTGAACCCTGGCACTCTGTGTCCCTTTAAGCCACAGCCAGTATTCAGCGCAATGAAAACCACACCAACCACTTTTTCTCAGCTGCAGGGGCCTAACTTCTGATCCTGCACACAGGCCTGCTTTCAGAAAATGCCCCTGACCTGAGCGCATCATTGTGCATCCATTCCATATGCATGTATGTGATATCACATACAAGCACGTGGGATGGATGCGAGAGGTGGATCAGCAGGATGAGTGTTCCGGGACAGGTAGGTGTCTCATCTCTGCTTCCTTTCACCACTCTGCATATCACACATATCATAGATGTGAAGATGGTACAGCGGTGGAGCAGATGAGCAGGAGGGGTTCAGAGGTGGAACAGAAGAGCAGGAGGGTACAGCAGTGGGAGGTACAGTTCTGGAAGAGATGAGAAGGGGATTCAGCAGTGGGACAGAAGAGTAGGGGGTTCAGTGATGGGGCAGATGAGAAGGGGGTTCAGTGTTTGGGCAGAAAAGCAGGGGGGTAGAGCAGTGGGGCAGATGTGAAAGGAGGTGTATTGGTGGGGACAGATGAGCAGGGGGAACAGAGGTGGGGAAGAAGAGCAGGGGGGTACAGAGGTGAGACAGATGTGCAGGAGGTACATTGGTGGGGCAGATGAGAAAGCGGGTTACAGTGATGCGGCAGATGAGCAGATGGGTTCAGTGTTAGGACAGATGAGAAGGTTATTCAGTAGTGAGACAGAAGAACATGGGGATACAGTGGTGGAGCAGATGTGCAGGGAGGTACAGTTGTGGGGCAGATGAGAAAAGGGGTACATTGACGGGGCAGATGAGCAGGAGGGTTACAGTGGTGGGAAAGAAGAGCAGGGGGGTACAGTGGTGGGGCAGATGTGCAGGAGGTACAGCGGTGGAAGAGATGAGAAGGGGGTTCAGAGGTGGGACAGAAAGCAGGGGGGTACAGTGATGGGGGAGATGAGCAGGGGGGGTTCAGTGTTGGGGCAGAGGAGAAAGGAGGAGGTAGATTGGTGGGACAGATGAGCAGGGGTTTACAGCAGTGTGGCAGAGGAGCAGAGCGGTGCAGAGGAGAAATGAGGTACATCGGTGGAACACATGAGCAGGGGGTTACAGTGGTGGAGCAGAAGAGCAGGGGGAACAGAGGTGAGACAAGTGTGCAGGAAGTACAGTCATGGGGCAGATGAGAAAGGGGGAACATTGGTGGGGCAGAAGAGTAGGGTGGTACAGTAGTCGGGCAGATGTACAGGGGGTTACAGTGGATAGATGACAATGTCATCAGTTTGCTGTAGGCAGGAGGAAGCATTTCCTCGTTCTCTTCTTTCCCATTGATCAGACTGCAATATTGCAACTTTGTAACATATCACAAGGTGAGAGGCTGTAGTGGGAGGACAATCTAGGAGCTCTTTCACACGTGAATGTCTGTTTTCACAGCGTCTGTTTGGTCAGCGAATATCGATCCATTGATCCCCACTGAGCCGGCGGATCACAGGTCCGTCTCTGATCACTGTGGAGAGACGGACCTGTCAGATCTCCACTCTCCGCTCTGGGGGATCGGATGAAAACGGATCCGCTTGTCCGTTTTCATCTGATCCACCAGACGGATGGAAAATAGGGTTTCCATCCGTCTGAATTTAGCGGAGCGGAACGAATGTCAGCGGACATGTCACCACTGACATCCGTCGCTCCATAGAACTGCATGGAGTGTCCGTTCAGGTCCGCCTAAAAAACTGACAGGGGGACCTGAACGGTCCGCATGTGTGAAAGGGGCCTAAGACATTTGTGAAAACAGCCAATACTGCACAGGCACCAGGATGTGTCACCCCTGAGTCGGCATCTCAGTCCAGGAAGGAAGTAGATGGTGACCCTGGAAGTGCAGTTGCTCCAGAGCTTAGTAAATGAGCAGAAGCTCTCCTGACTTCCATCATCCAATCATGTGCAAGCAAAAATGCTGTTTTTTTTTTAAATTTCCCTTGCATGTGATTGGGTATTCTTTGCAAAGTGAACCTTTACCTCATTTACTAAGCTCTGGAGCAACTGCACTTGCAGAGTGCAATTGCACTTTGCAAAGTGCACAGTCTATTAACCTTTAGTAAATCAACCCCATTGTCTACATGCTTTTAGGATCAAATTATATAGTATATCTGATGCTAGGTCTTATTAAGAGTTATTTTTCACCCTTCAGTTAAGAATTAGGGTATTTATTGTAAATGTTAGAGTAGATTAAAGGGTAAGTTCACCTTTACAGAAAATCTTCAGTGTAAACTTACTCTGGACTCCCTCCCCATCCCCCCGGTCCTGCGGTACCTGAGTCCCGTGATCACCTGCTGTGAGAGATCGAGTCGTCCATTTACCGGTCCAAGGATTTTAAATCCCCGCGGCTTAATCCCCTAAATGTACCTTGTAAAGGTACGTATAGGAGGCATTCTAATTAGTGTGACGGCGCCGACCAATCAGAACCCGCCTAGTCCGTCCTGTCTCCTAAATGTACCCCGTAAAGGTATGTTTAGGAGGCATTCTAATTGGTGTGAAGGCGCCGCCCAATCAGTACACGCCTATCCCGTCCTGTCAGCGCTGGAGAAGAGGAGAGAAAGCTGCGGGGATTTCAAATCCCTAGACTGGTAAAGCGGCGACTCGATCGCTCACAGCAGGTGATCGTGGGACTTGGGTACAGTGGGATGGGGAGTCCAGTGTAAGTTCATTTTACAGATTTTCTGTAAAGGTTACATAGTTGGTGAGGTTGGAAAAAGACACAAGTCCATCAAGTCCAAGGTGAATTTACACTTTAAGCATTCGAATTGTTGGTGGAAGAAGTTAAAGAGGGATTCCAGATATATATATTTTATACACAGTTACATTGATCCAGCTTGGACTTACGTAACTGTGTACCTACAATACCTGGCCAATGCTCCTGGAAGTTGGAAATCACTAGTAGACACCGCTGCTCCAGGAATCTTACTTCCAGTTCTCATGCTGAATGCTGGCCTGATGCATTGTGAACACTGGAGGACGGCTGCTCAGCACGGACGCCATTCAAAGAATAGTAAAGACAAACCAAATAAATTCCTTGCGCTAGCAAATAAAATATAAGAATTCTGCATCCATTACACAATCTAGAAAGTAGATGTAAAAAAAAAAGCTATTTCAATGAAAGTGGGCACTCTGCCCCTATTAAATTTTAAAAGCACTACTGTGCATACAATAAAGTTCTATCATATACTATTGCTATACCATAAAAAGGCGGATTGCTGCCAACGCATGTAAAAACGTCACATATTCGGGCCCAAACCCAGGGGTTGAGTGTCTTTTAAAAGAAAAACTCACCCAAGCTCAACCTCTATATAGTATAGTTGGTGTGTAGAGTAGTCGGTGCTCTGGCTAATTAAGCTCACAAAAGATCCATAGAAAGTACAGGCCAGCAACTCAACAGTTTCTCCATAGAAAATATTTATTGAAGCATTGCAGCAATAACATCATCCAAACATTCTGACGTGTTTCGGCCTTAGGCCTTCATCAAAAGCATGCTTTTGATGAAGGCCTAAGGCCGAAACGTGTCCGCATTTTTGGATGATGTTATTGCTGTAATGCTTCAATAAATTCCAAAATAATACTTCATGGCACTATTGCATCTTTATCGATTTTTTTTTTTCATGTAGATTGTATGCATTAAGCTTACATTTATTGGTATCTTCTTGTAACCATTCAGAAAAGGCTTTCCATTTTCTGAATGAATGCAAAGTATTCTCTGATTGGAGGTAGAGAGAGGGATATCACCATCTGCATCCATTCAGAAATTGCAAATCATTATTATTGGATATGTATGTCAGGTGAAGACAAGATAGAGGATTGTGATCAAATCCCCGAGGAGGGGATAGTTCCTTCTATTAAATGTTAATATTGTGTTTTCTTGTGTAATGTGTTATTCTTCTATTATCCTTTGCTATCTGGTGCTATCTAATAATTTGCATGGTACACCTTGCAGTGTGCTAATCATGTTGCTTGTGTCTTGAGTACGTCACACAGAATAAAAAGAATGAATTCTGCACTGCTGACCAATAACTTAACAAATCAGATAATAGCGAGTGTGGAGAGAGAGAATTTCCAGGGACAATTAAAAATTGGCACTGTCTCTGCAAATCAGTGACAGTTGGCAGTTCCTCGACACTATTCATTTGTACCACAGTGCCTAGAGAACAGAGCAAGCCTTGTTCCAAGGTCTGTCTAGAGAATGTGGTATATAGTACAGTGGACCTTGCATGAACAAATTCTATTCTAATCTACATTACCCCACAGCTTGATAAACTCAGTGAAATGTGTAAGATTTTCGTGTAAAGAACATGGCTCTGCCGTAATTATAGTGCTTATTAAGTCCCACATTTGCAGAATGAAAAAGGGCTGCAAAAATATCATACCATTCCTTCCACGATAGATTCGATTTGAAAGAAGTCATTTTGAAAGACCCTACATACACTGCAGTAATAAGTTTTTGATTTTTTATTTTTTCATATGTTCATATCATCACATGCATAATAGTAGTTCTTGCAATTTAACATCTAATTTCATTAACAAGGTCTGCAAGCATGCACTTTGCCTAGGGCCAGTTCACCTACCATTGTGCGTGGATTGGGGCAGAGGTTTGTGGGACCATAGTAATAATCACATGCAGTAGCTGCCATGCTGCTCATCTAACAATATTGTGTCCACATGCTTAAAGTGGTTGTAAACCCAAAAAACAAAAATGTATTACTGTACATTGCAGCTTACCAATTCTAATGGTTGGCAGCTACATTCGTTTTCTTTTTTTTTTAGCCTTTTTATCACCTGGTAATCTGGCTAATAAGTCTGTTCCTTTTCAACTTCCTTTACCAGACCAAGCTGTCCAGGAAAGGGGTAGTTACGATGGTCAGCTTTTAATCTTTTAATCTTTATCCCAATATGAAAAAAATGTTGCTGTAACTGCTTAAACAGTGTTAAATGGAGTTGTGCTTTCATTTGTTAAAGGGTAACTCAAGCTTCATTTAGAAAACAAAAACAAACATGTCATACTTACTTCCTCTGCGCAGTTGGTTTTGCTCCTCCTCTTCTCGAGTGCCCCATTGGAGAGCCGCTCTCCCTCGGGTCGGAGCACTCGTGCGGCCATGCTCCCGTGTCCTGCCGCTGCGTCTATTGACACAGACAGCAGGACTCAGCCCCTCCCCCCAGCACCTGCGTTATTGGATTTGATTGACAGCAGTGGGAGCCAATGGATGCTGTGCTATTCCCCGTTATTGGATCTGATTGACAGCAGTGGGAGCCAATGGCTGCAATGCTATCAATCTATCCAATCAGGACCTGAGACACCGGCTCTAGCTGGTGTGCTTGTCCCCGTCGCTGGAAAGACCGGGTTCAGGTAAGTAAAGGGGAGATCGGGGGGGGGGGGGTGGGGGGGGCAGCTGCATCACAGGAGGTTTTTCACCTTAATGCATAGAATGCATTAAGGTGAAAAACCTTGAGGGTTTACAACCCCTTTAAATCCATCTAAATTTGCTAGAGCATCTAGCACTACTTTCTCCCCAGATTGACAATGCTGCTGTCCAAAGGTGTCTACGTTGCTCCTCCGCAGAGTGGAGATACCCTAAGGCTAGGTTTGCATCTATGCATGTGCAGTTGATGCGTTTTTGAGGCTTATTTTCCAGCATGGAGGAGTCATCTGTTGTTATGCAGGAAAACGCACCAAAACACATTTACGTGCATTTCATATATGATTCCACTGAAGTGTATGGAGCCAAAAAGGAACCATGGTGCGCGTGGAAACGGCATATATGTGGACGTAACCCATAGGAACTAATGTTAAATGGACTGTAGTGCAAGTCTGCAAATGCACTGCAAACGCAGTGCGAAACGCATAGGTGTGAACTTAGCCTAAGGCCTAGTACACATGATCAGAAAATCGGACGAAAATGACTACTTTCAAAGCGATTGTACGATAATCGGATCGTTAGTACACAGCTTTTGAGAGCTGATCATGACAGTTCATCCGAAATTATCCGAAGTGACAAACACAAAAAAATTTTCTCGTATGATACCAGATTGTAGGATTTTCATTTAATCAGTACAGTTTTTTGTCTGAAAATACAATACAAATACGCTACAATACATTGCTAAATACATCACTTCTGAATTGTTATTCTGTCGTACGAGAATTTTTCGTAATTTTAGCAACCTCTTTATTTTTGATATGAGATCAGCATGCAAAAAAAAAACGGATGATCATTTGCCCGATAATCTCTACGTGTGTAAAAGGCTTAAAGTGTTTGTGAACCCATATAAGTAAGTCAATGCCAGCCCATCTATTAGAGCCTGGCATAGCACACTGTACATGTCTTTTAAAAAAACAAGGCTTGTAAATACAGTTTTCTGGTGATCTTCAGGCCGGTCACATGACCCATGGCCACTTTACATTTCCGATACATGGATACTGCAGAAGGGGCCGAGATTTCCCTCTGACATCAGCCGGGGAGATCACATGGCCGCACAGCCCCTCCTGCAGTAGCCCTGGAAACTGGTCGAGGGTCACATGACCGGCCTAAACAGCGCTCTAGATCGGTATTTACATGTCACATTTTTATAAAAGGCATGTACAGTGTGGTATGCCAGGCTATAATAGAGGGGCTGGCACTGAGCACTTAGAATATTTGAGTTATAATAATAGCGGCGGGGGGGATGGAGACAGAGACACAGGCACGGAACAGACAGGCAGGGAGGAGGGGGAGAGAGGAGGGCTGTGGATGACTGAGGGACGTACTCTGACCACGGTGGTCAGGGCTCAGCAGTCCTGATTTTCGTGGTCAGTGTAGAGAAGGGGATACAAGAAGTGGCAGGTTCAGGAAAGTTTTTTTTTACAGTTTAGAGCAAGCACTGTGCTGTTTAATCTGCTTTAAGAGACCGGGATCACTATTTTTTTGGGGGGGGGTTAACAAACACAAGAAGTGTTACTGATCAGATCACTGGGTGAAAAAAAAAGGCCTAAAAAAGAAAACAAATGCAGCCACCACACCTAAGAATTGGGAAGCTGCAATATATTGCATTTTTGCTTTGGGGTTTAAAACCACTTTAGGATTCAATCAAGTTTCATAGATTTATGCGATCATATTATAATGGGTACGGCTGGTCTGTCTGTCGAAGCAGCAACTCCCAACATGCCCTGCTGGACAACACACTTATTACTTCATAGACTAATGCATTTATAATTTCTGTGCTTTTCTAACTATATGTAATTCTAACATACTTCTCCCTAGTGTCTGCCGCTAATATTTACTTTGCAATTAACATCTCCCTATTTTTGTCTTTTAACCGCTATGCTGCATTCCCTCCAGAGTAACAACAATGACCATGGAGCTATGTCGGTGAGTAATTGGCAACTCATAAACCTAAGCATGTAAAAATTATGGATGCATTTGTTGTTGGCGGCTCGGGGTCTTATTAGTGGTAAAAAAAACTTTATTATGTACATAACACTTACACTGTGGTCTGTGCAGTTGACAGGAGAGTCACACACTGGAATACTGGGAGTGGATTTAAAATCCCACTATGTCAATAAAGTTGTCACAAAGATACTACTAATTTCTTGAAAAGAATTCAGTACCATGTTTAACCATTAGATGGCAGTACAGAGTTTTTTCAGGTGGTATAGTGTTTAAGGACTATACATCTATTTAAAGAAGTTTTACACCAGAAAACACAAGATGCTTTATAGGAATATAGGAATATCTGTTTACTTATGTCTGTGTATTGTTTTTTAGATTTACTATTTACCAGAAAAGGTAATAATGCACAAATGGCCTGCTATCATCCCTAATTCTGCTTTCAGCCAAAGAATTTGTGTGTATTCAACAGAGTAGTAAAGGTCCTGGAGAAATCAGAGAACAATCATTCAGCCAGACCATTTTTGGTTGGATCAGGGATTCTGTAGACCCTTCGCGACCAAGACTAGCCAATTACAACAAACTAATCAGCCAAAATAAAATTTCTTTGCCGATTTACTATTGCCTTTCATTAAGCTAAATCACTCCTAAGCTTTGTACAGCAATCTTTCAGTACGTTGTTCTTGCACACTCTCTCAATATATTGTTTGGCGGCGGATCGTACATGTATGGAAAGCCAAATTTGGATGTCTATACATTGCTACATGCACAGACTGTGCGACATGGACAAATTGCAAACCCAAGCACATGAAAACCTGATCTTCCTAATAACATTTAATCATTCAAAGGGCTGAGAGTTTTACAGTAAACCTATGATTAGCTCAAGCCTTCTAAACAGTTGCCATTAATAAGGTAGAGGTTCCAGCATGCATTGGCATGTGCTTTGCATTTGGATCTTTGAAACTCGAGGGGTCCATTTATTTAAATAATATACAGAAAAGAATGTAAAGGGTTTTCAAGGATGGTTATTAAACCATATCTCACAACCAAGTTAAAAATACCATACCATACTATACCATACAATATACAGAAAAAAATATAAGGGGTGTTCAAGGATGGCCTACCGGTAATAAAAAACATAACTTACAACCAAGATAAAAATACCATAACTTATGGTATTTTTAACTTGGTTGTAAGTTATGTTTTTTATTACCGGTAGGCCATCCTTGAACACCCCTTATATTTTTTTCTGGATATTTTTGCTATTATGGGTTGATGACCTGCTGGTATATTGCTATATTCAGCTTTTAGGCTGTTTTGTTTTTCCCTTTTCCCCTCCACATCTATATTATTAGTTCTTAGACCTCAATTCCTGAAGTTGAGCTAGGAACCATACCATCTTCTAACTGATCCATAACTATAATAGATGGTTATACAAGTTATTGGAGCAGACGTGTTTAAGACCAAATTCAAGAATTGGCCAGTATTGCAAATGAGCTATGGAAGAAGTGAGGTCATGTGCTAGCATTTTAATTATGTCAGCAGGTGCAAGTTATAGACATCTTCCGGAATCCATTCTTGATTTGGGCTAATTCATACATTTATGACCAGGGCAAATTTTGCAGTAAAAATGTATCTGCTAATAACTGTCCTGGAGTGAGGAGCAAGCACCCGGCTGAAGATCTTGCAGAATTTGACAATTCCCGGAATGTTGGATTCTTGGTCCCCCCTATTAAGCTCTGTGGTTCCTTTCCACCAAACCATATGTTCTAGACACAGTAGTGATTGAACCACTGAGCACAGTGGGGGCCATGCATCCGACACACCTGGAAGCATCAGTTTTGCAAGATCTTAACCCAGCATTTTCTGTTCATTCCAGTAGAGACTGGTGGCCCAGGCAACAGGAGAGAAGTGAGCATTAATTATTTTTATAATAGGATTGTTTTCCAGCACCAATTTGAGCTATACCTGCTTGTGTAAAAGTATGCTGTTTTTCTTTGGAAAGATTTGGCTTTCTTTTGGTAGCATACTGTAAAATCAATAAATAATCTTATTTATACTCAGTATTCAGGTACATACTGATATATTTTTTTCTAGTTATTCTAAAAAAAATTGGAAACAATCATTTCTTTCTGCCCAGGAATACTCCTCTATAGACATTTCAGAGGTTGCTGCCAAACAGAACAAAGGTTAGCAACTACTATAGCAGCATCGCTTATCTCAATACAATCAGCTGTGTGGTGGCGCCACTAACACTTGCTGCTGGTCATTATTTAAATCATAAATTATTCTCATTGTTGCTTGTAAGAATGGGAAAACCTAAAATTTGGGCAGTATGAAGTGTAACAAAACTGGTCATGTACACACGTGATCAGCTCTGTGATATCCAGACTTTATGCCCCAATGCTGATCATCTAGGGAACAATAGAAATGTTTGTATGATAGCCACATAAAATGGTAAGAGTGTTCATTATGTGATCAAATATTCTGTTTTCATATAAACAGTAAAAAGGAGTGCCTTTCTTCACATACACAGTCTGAATATTGGCAAATTAGTGGCAATCTTAAACCACTAATCACCAAGTCTTCTGTTCCATTCATGGGCACTCAAAGAGGACCTGCGAACCAAGGGACAAAGGCCTAGGCATCAGTATTGCCAGTAGGCTTCCTACAGCTGCTAATTTCCCTATTATTGACCTATTACTGTGTCTGTGTTGAGGTGGCCATCTTGTTAGTGGAGTAGGACATTTCCTTCTCCAGCAAGAGTTGTCCTCTCTGATAACAAGTGATTTAATGACTGATGGAGTAATCAAACAGCAGCAGGAGAGGTGCAAAAACACAGAACCATCCACAGAATGGAGCAGATGCATTGAGATCCTTGCACTGCAGGTCCTCTGGCACAGCTTCTTCTCCAGCAAGGAGAACAATGAGCAGCACAACAGTGACATCAATAATTCACAATCTAGTGCTCGGGTATGATCCTATACTTTATATATTTTCCTAGCAGCTCGAAGCCCTCGCCCGCCCTGGGAGGTCATCCAGAAAACCAGTATATAAATTCTAGTGATTATATGTCAGTGTCCATAAAAAGTCCTTTATAAACAAAACGTAAAATGCTGCAGTGCAGTACTATCTTTCTCCTCGTGAAGAATCATAAACTCTCACCTTGGTCCAACTGGTGATAGTTTATGATTTTTCAGGGGAAGAAGAAAGATCGTATTGCACTACAGCATGCTTTGATTATAAAAGGACTTTTTATGGACACTGATATATGAGCGCTGGAAATATATAGTTATTATCACAATAGTGACATCACTAAATCTCATGAGACTAGCCGTTAGAGGCAGCATTGCCTTAGGTTTCAAGCTGCACATGTAGCCCTATGAGGATAAAATAACAGTGATATTTTCCAGGAGGAATTCAAGGAAAAGGGGACAATTTCCAGGTCAATTTCCATTGAAACAAATTACTTTTGGGTGATTAAGTCCTTCTGTTTTTGGGATGTTATTCTATCCCTCAGTAGGCAGTCCACCTCATTGAAAATGCATTAAAGGGTAAGTTCACCTTTAGTAAGACGTTACATCTTACACCTGTATTTAGGGTGTAACATGTTACAATTAAGCGCCACTGCTCTGCCTGCACAGCCATATCATTCATTCACAGGAATCTGTGAATGAATGAACTACAAGTCCCATCTTCCACCGCGCCCGGCAGCTTATAGTTCTCAAAGGACTTCGAGGGCGCTGATAAGCCCCCTCATAGACATTTTGCTCTTCTTACAGCTTTATATCAGCCCTATGGTGGTACGGGCAGAATGCTGGAGGAAAAGTATCCAGGAGCCTGACATTGCACACGCCATCCACTGAGCGCAGGTGCAATGTTCTGCAGGCTCCTAAAAACAAAAAATAATAAATACACATTTTTTACCTGTAAACACAAGTCCACTATATATTTTTTTTAAAGGTGAACTTATCCTTTAAAGCGTATTTTTGGTCACAATTTAAAACATCAAATCTGTAACACTTTTCACCCCAAATAAAAGAAGGTGAAGGAAAATGGGACTCTAATGCGCCACACAGAGAAAACAAAGATGTACAGTATGTAAAATCATAACAGCTTTATTGTACAAATAAAATAAAACAGAATCATTTTGTATTCATAAAACATGGCCAACAAAATTTAAGTTAAAGAAGAACTCTGGGCAAACTTTTTATTTTCCCATGCAGTGGGGCTGTGCCCATACTGCATGGGTTAACTACTCGTTTTTATTCAGGAGATTGCAGAGCAGAGATATACTTACCTAATGTGCTGATCCTCAGAGCACAAGACCGGGCCCTGATGCTCCTGCCCCCTCTTCCCCTTGCCCGCTAGTGGTCTTGTAAATGGACTGTTCCTGACGCCATCACACTCGTAGACCGGGTCTGTATGTCAGAAAAGCAGAAACAGTCCAACGCTGGATGTGGGGGAGCAAAGTTTTCTGAACGATTGGGTAAGAATAGCTTTTCCTTGCACCCCTGGAAAAAAATGATCAGTGGTAGTGCGGGCACAGCCCCACCTCATGGAAAAATACAAATTTTGCTCATAGTTGTTCGTTAAAATCTGACACAACAGAATTCAGTATCTACAACTGTCCATTATTGGCATCTAGGATCAAAATCCTAAACACTTTTAAAGTATTACTAAACCCAGGACCCTACAATCATTATATCTGGTCTCCCACAGTACAGAGAACATGGAAATGCAATTATTTTAGTAAATATGAACTGCTAAATACCTCTTCCCATCAGCAGTATTTAGCAGTGTTGTAACTTCTATCACTGTCTAGTTAAAGCTTGTAGGAGGAGTTTTCATACTGCACTGGCTGTCCCATCAGGACCCTTGACCCTCTGCCTGGACAGTGATTGGCCCTGTGCTGATTGGCCCTGCGCTGATCACATGCACTCTCCCAAGAAAAAAAAAAAAAACGATCTAGCAATACACACCAAACTGAGCATGTGCAGCCTGACTCCAGTAACTCTGTCTTATCCGGACCTGTTCTGGAGTCAGTGGAAGGAGGAGACGATCAGAGAAGACAGGATCAAACAGCCTTTTTACACAAGGCTTAGCGTGAGTGAGTATAACAAGCATGCGTTACTGCATCTTCAGACTGATTTAACTGTTGTGAGTTTAGTAACACTTTAATGGACAGTTGTAGATATTGATTTGATTGTCATGGAGAAATGGTGCCCACAGAGATCATACAATAATATAAAGTATGGACCCACCCTCTGGTTTTGTTTAAAATATATTAATTTGCACATTGTACATATTTCAATTATTTCTACCCTACTATTATTACTCTGAGCCAATCTTGAAGTTTGTAAACTTACTTTGTGAAGATCTCCTCACATCTGCTTCTTTGAATTCTGTGACACATACTCACTATGCCCTGTGGGTAGGCACTGCTGTGTCACATATTTCACAGAGCCTGCCTTCTGAACTACAGAGGAGGAGTTTTAGGAGGTGGAGTCAGTACAGGAAGCACGGTGTAGCGTCACATATGGTGACCCATCACATTTGGCTACCCGCTGGAGTGCGCATGCGCGACGCCGCCATATGCGTTCCAACACTTTTATGACAAAACAGCAGTGACGGAACTGACGTTGATCTGCGCTTGCATTGTTATTATGTGGCTCCACCCCTAAGTCCAGGTTCAAGCCCCACCATCCAAGTGGACATAGAGTTAGAATATAATTATGCCGAGCAAAGCGAGGCCGTGCCTGAAGCATGGCGAGCAAAACAAAGCCATGCCTGAAGCGTGGAGAGCGAAGCGAAGCCGCGCCCGAAGCGTGGAGAGCAAAGCGAAGCCGTGCCCGAAGCGTGGAGAGCGAAGCGAGCCCGCGAGGGGCCCTGTTGAAAAGTGGTGTCTTACAATGAATAATTATGCAGAAGAAGAGCTTGTCTGTAACGTCACTTCCGTGACATTATTTCACGGTTTTACTGCTCCGTATTGTCGTAAAAACTTTTGGAACGCATATCGGCAAGTTATGCATGCGCAGTGCGAAATTTCTCAGCGGATCGTCACTTCCATAGCCAAATGTGACGGGTCGCCATATGTGACGAAACAACTGCTTTCAGGCAGCAGGGTACCATGGGATATGTAGTCCTTAGAAATTGAAAGTAAACAGCAGAGGAGAAGCTGCAAAGCATGCAGGGAATCCAGGACGTTGTGGAAAGCGATGGCAACAGACAGGCACCACTCACAACATGAAAGGAGATCTTCCAAGTAAGATTATTATATTGGATCATCAAATATAACTAGCGTTTAAATTGCTATTACTGATGTTATAAAAGGAAAGTGTTTGCTGTGACCATAGAACTCCTTTAAGACTTACAACATTCATATGCCAGCTAGTTACTTCTATTCATGTAGCTCTAAGTCACAACAGATTTTTTTTTTTTTTTTCCTCAAGGCCGCTCTTTTCCTCCAGACATGAATATGGAAGCTTAGCCTTTTCTCCGGGATGGGATTAATTTGCCAGGAATACAGTAAATGTCACCAGAGTCGAGAATGAATTATGTGGAATACAATGACCTTTCTCTAGCCAAGCTCAGAGTGGGGTGTTTGCTTGTGCTCCGGCTCAGGTTTAATATTATGCGCTGATGAGAATGTGATAAAGCCACACATACATATTTTAAGCATGAGCGGAATGAATTATTGGCACAGGGAATCTTGTCATTGCAAATCTCCACTTGCCTCTCTGCGGTTTGTCTAATCTTTCAGAGGCTCACATAAGAACCTTGTGGATATTCCATCCAAATTAGAATCTTTTATTTGCAGAGAACAGTATTATCCTGACGTTTGGTGTAACCCCTGTACTGCCCGCCAGGTCAGCTAAGATTCAAAGCTTTAGGGATGACATATCCTTAAACGAAGGGTTAAATGCTTCGGTTGCCAGTATTCCCATATTGGAAAGCATTATAGCTTCTTATCAGTGGGAATAAATATGACTTTGTATTCTGCTCCTTGCAGATTTGCCAAGAGCAACATATCCCGGGTTCATGTCGCCCCCGACCACAAGGCTGTTTGTCAGCATGTGTCTCCAATTTGATTTATATTTGAAGCTCCTATGATTTCAGTGTAGTGTTTCTGTATTAAGTTCTGCCAGAACAGAAGATAAGGCCATGCTTGTGTATAGATGAACTGTCATCAGACCATTTACACATGCTGATTGCACATTGCTATTGACCTCTCTCTAAAAACAATTCTATATATTGTTGTTCTATGCTGATTGCTCTTTATCTTGTTGTGACCTGTAGCAAGTGACTCAACCTCTCCATTTAACAAGAACAGTCTGATGAATATGAATGATTTGCTAGTCTTCCAAGTGATTGAAGCCCTCCATCAAAATAGTCACTAGCAAAACAATGCGGTCTGGGGTCTCTTTTAATGTCCAACTTCGGGCAACTAAAAAAAAAAAGAACTCTTGCAGTGGGACTTTGTCTGCAATGCAAAGGTTAAAGTGATTGTAAAGGTAAAAGGTAGGTAAAAAAAACTACTCCCCCCCCCCCCCCGTACCATCCCTCCTAATACTCACCTGAGCTCTCTCTCAATCCAGCGATGTGCATGAGAGCCTCGGCTATCCCAGGGCTCCCTCATTGGCTGAGACAGCAGCAGGAGCCATTGGCTCCCACTGCTGGCAATCACAGCCAATAAGCCAATGAGGAGAGAGCGGGGCCAAGCCGAGCTGCAGCTCTTTGTGTCTTATGGACACATAGAGCAAGACTCGGGAGCGAGCACACACCAGTGCTCCCATACTGGTCAAGGGGAGGAGCCAGAGCGCCGGTGGGGGAACTGAGAAGAAGAGGATCAGGGTTGCTCTGTGCAAAAACCACTGCACAGAGCAGGTAGGTTGTTTTTTTTTTTTTTGTTTGTTTTTTTAAAGCCGAACCTTTAATACCACTTGAATTACTTACTTTGGTCCAAGAGAACAAAAAAAGATTTACTTACCTGATCCTCCATACCTCTGCGCAACTAGACCGCGGTCCCTGCAGATTTTTCTCCTCGAGCGGTCTAGGGTCCTGAAGTCTTCAAGATGAAAGGAGGGTCCATCGCCGTGCATTGGACATGGTGACATCAAGGGACAGTCCACCACTGGAGCCAGGGGGAGTGCCATCTTCCAGGGGAGTGGAGGATCAGGCAAGTAAAACAGTTTCTGCCCTCCCCTAGACAAAGTGAGCTATTAAACCTTGCAGTGCAGGCACAGTCCAAGGGTTAGTTTTACATTTGAGTTGGGCTTTAAAGTGATTCTAAAGGTAAATAAAAAAACAAAACATGCTATACTTACCTTCTCTGTTCAATGGTTTTGCACAGAGCAAGCCCAGATCCACCTCAGTTCCCCTCCCGGCTTTCCTGGCTCCCCCCGTGCCGAGTGCCCCCAGAGCAGGCAGCTTGCTATGGGGACACTCATGCGTGCTGATCTGTGTGTCCATTGACACACAGAGCACAGTTCTGCTCCACCCCCTGCCCCCTACCCACCAGCTGTAAATGAAAGCAGCAGAAGCCAATGGCTCCGACTGCTACCTGTCTGTGCAATAAGGAGCGAGAGAGCTGGGAGAGATCGAGATCCGGCTCTGGTAGAAATATAAGGCGTGTCGGGGGGGTTTACCTTAATGTATAGAATACAGTAAGGTAAAAACATGTACCTTTAGAACCATTTTAAAGCTGTGTTACAAGCATATATATTAATTTACAGCTGCAATAAATGTGTAATTTGCAAATAAATGTGTAATTCCAGTCTGCGGCTGTTCAGAAAATGACAGGAGGCTGATGTCAAAACAGAGTTGGGTAGTTATCCTTGTTCTGTTTAAAAATACATTCAATTATTTTTTTTTAAATGAATACATACTCGAATTAAATTGTAGTTTTATCTCTGAAAATCCAAAAGGTGGATCTTCTCATGTTACTGTGGATTTTTTAGGGTAAGATTTGGGCACCAGTATTTTGGTGTGCTGTAAAATGAAGCCACGGCTTTCATCCACTTATGTTTGTGAAGTTTTGATTGCCATGATTGAATTTTTCTGTGGGGTAATATATTATAACTTTCATAGCATTCATTTTGTCAGAGGTTTAAGGTTAGTGTTAGGGGGTAGGCTCAGGTGAAGGGTTATATTTATAGAGGTTAGGTTGAAGTTAAAGGAGACCCAAGCTGACAGCAGTGTGCTGCCCTTGCCCCTCAGAAGACAATTTCTGGCTGGTAAGGGGTACTTTTTTCAGATGGCACAGCTCCAGGCTCGAGAACCGCCTGAAATAAGGCTGTTTAAAGTGAGAAAAAGACCCTCCATGGCAGCTATAAATATTATAATGATTTTAGTAAAAGGCCTTGCAGATTCTTACCAGCTTTCTGTTCTGTTGATACTTTTGCAGTATTTCCTCCAAATGTTTTCTAAGTGGAGAGCCTGGCCACTATAACTATAGCATCAGTTTCAGCAGAAAAAGAAACATTACATTCCCTTTTATATGTATTCCTTGCAGCACTGGGGTCCTTGGTTCAAATCCCTACTAGTTTGTGGGTTCCCTCCCACACTCCAGAGACATGCTGGTATGATAAACGGCTTCTGTCTGAATTGGCCTCAGTATGTGTATGCCCCTCCCCTTAAAAAAAGCTAATTTTTTTGATTTGCAGCCTACAATTAAGACAAACACAGTTTTTGTTTTATCCAGCTGTATTTACTTGTGCAACTTATAGCATCCAAGTGAAAGATAGAACACCAGTATGTCAAGAAAAAATGAACAAAATTAAAAAACAGAATCACTGAGTTGGAAAAAGGATCACCCCTTTATGTCAATCTTTTGTTGAACCACCTTTTGCTTTAATTACAGCCTTTATTCTGTTGGGAATATATATCTCTACTAACTTTGCATATCTAGACTTTGCACTATTTGCCCACTCTTCTTTGCAGAAATGCTCAAGTTCAGTTAAATTTGCTGGTGACCATTTGTGGACTGCAGTCTTCAAGTCATTCCACAGATTTTCAATGGGGTTTAAGTCTGGGCTCTGACTAGGCCATGCAAGGACATTCATCTTTCTCCTGACATCCACTGTGTGGTCATTTTTGCTGTGTGCTTTGGGACATTGTCATGTTGGAAGGTAAACCTTCTTCCCATTGACAACTTTCTGGCAGAGAGCAGCAGATTTTCCTCAAGAATTTGATGGTATTTTGCCCCATCCATTTTTCTTCTATTCTGACAGATGCTCCAGTCCCTGCTGCAGAGAATCACCCCCATAACAGGATATTACCACCTCCATGCTTTACTGTATGATGAGCTGTATTGGATTTCCACCAGATACATCATTTGGTGTTGAGGCCAAATAATTACATTTTAGTCTCTTAACCATAATAACTTTTCTCTGTGGCCTCAGATTCATAGTAGATAATGTAACATTGGTAACAATAGATATCAATTTTATATTTTATATATATATATACACACACACACACATATCTCAACATTATCCACAATTATAGTGATAAACACATTGATATAAAGTACATTGTTTAGAGGTAGACATAAATGATCTTAAAATTAATGAAGATAAAAGTTTTTTTGATGAAATGCATAGTCCTGGAGACTCTCAAGCACATGATTGCAAGGTGTAGGTGTCTTATCCAGCACTGTCTGTCACTTCTGGGTCTTCCTGGTTGAATGATCCTGGGTAATATTGACCCTGGGAAGGCGTCACCACGTCACCCTGCACTCACAGGAAAGTAATGCAAACAATGGGACTGATGTCATTATGTCAGCGCCATTCTGTTCATCATCAAGGACCACCTAGCACTTGAGAAGTGCCAAATGAAACCCCAGGTATCAAAGGTAGATGCTAGACATGCCTGGGGCCTCCAGGAGTTGAGAGAAGGCACAGTAGGCCAGGAGTTGGGCTTTAAATTACAAAATGGCTTATGTCACTATTATTTACTGTATGTTGTATCAATTGTTTTATCAATGTGTAGTTAATCTTTAAGATAAGTTCTCGGCCCTGGAAAAAAAGCATTTTCCCGTGTATAGAATTGGCTCCTAAGCATTGTTCACCCTTGCACAAGTTGGGAACACTCACAAAATCAGGTGCATTCCGGACCACAAACGTGCTGCACTTTAGCTAGGGTTACCACCTGTCCGGTTTTGACCCGGACAGTCCTGGATTTGAATGCTGTGCCTGGGTTTCCCTCTGCCTCAGACCCAGACAACAGGGCTGCCGACAGGGGGTTCCACTGAGCCTCCTGTAGGGGGCCCAAGCACACCGTGGGACCCGGACAGAAGGGGGATCGGAGTGGCTGTGCAGGGGAAAATTACAGAGGAGACAAACTGGGAGAGAGAGAAGCGGCAGGTACCCGCTGGTGCAGTAATTTTCCCTTTAATTAAATGTTTAAAAACAAACAACCTGCATTGCACTCACACATGTAGGAGCGGTCGGCATATCACAGTCTGTGAAATCTGGAGGAAGCCGGTACAAGGATACAGAGAGCCGCGGGGAACTCCAGTGACCTGTCAGATAGCCTGGCACACTGTGACCAATCAGAGCGTTTTCGAGGCTTAACCACGCCTCCATTATCGGAGGCTGACAGGTCACTTCCCCGCGGCTCTCAGTATCCTTATACTGGCTTCCTCCATTGATTCATTGATCAGAGCAGCGTGGATCGGGAGAATGCTGACAGCGGATTTCACAGACTGCGATATTCCGACCGCTCTGACATGTGTGAGCAATGTAGATCGTTTGTTTTTAAACATTTGATTAAAGGAAAAATTACTAGACCAGCGGCTACTTGACACTTCTTTCTCTTCCAGTTTGTCTCCTCTGTAATTGTTCCCTGCCCCGCCACTCCATTCCCTCTGCTGTCCAGGTCCCCCTGTGTGCTTGGGCCCTCTACAGGAGGCCTGGTGGCAGCCCTGGTGGTATGGGGGGGGGGGGGATTTGTGCTGGTAGGGGGAGACGATGATTTGTATTAGGAGAGGGTGAGGAAAAGTGCTGGAATGAGGAAGAAGGGGGGATTTTGTTGGGACTGGGGATTTAGGGGATAGTGGAGGGGGACTGGTGCTGTGGAAGGTGGAAGATTTGTTTGGGGGGGGGGGGTTGTGTTCTGGGAGGGGGAGAATTGATTTTTGCTGGTGGGGGGTGGAGGGTGAGCATAAAGAATAATGCTGGACTTTTTTTGCAGGAGAGAGAGTGGGGCTTTTTGATAAAAGTGGAGGAGAGTATTGCTCGCGGAGGGAATATCGCACTCTTCTCAGCCCTACAATGTGCGTTATACACCCCTGACTCCTGCACTCTTTTTGTTTTGTACTCATGACTTCTAATATGTATTATACACTTCTGTCCCCTGTATTCTGTGCATAAGATTTACAGGCTTCATTCACACCTAGGCGTTCCAGATCGCAGGCGGAATAGAAACTTCTTTAGGGTGACAGGCATCCCGTGATTCTGTTTGCAGGATTTTGCAGCGATTTGTCGGGTGACAATTGCAGCAAAATTGCACCGCGATTGGGGTGCCATTAAAAGTAACAGGATCATGAGCGCGTCCCGCAATTTGTGGCGAATCGCAGGCGGAGTCGCGACCTGGAACTCCTATGTGTGAATGGAGCCACAATTTGGCTACACTCACTGTTCACTGTGGCGCACTGAACTGCATTAATACTCTCCTTGGGGCACCCAAATGTGTCCCAGGTCTTTAACAATCTTATAGTGTATACTAAAAAAAAAAACATGCTGTGCGCCGCTAAAGTGTTTGGGTTTGGCTTGAAGAAAAGGTGGCAACCCTAACATTAGTAAACGCACGGGGGTGGCATTAATTCTTGATGGAACTCCCACACATCTGAAAATGCAGTGGGTTATCATACATGCCACATCGCATGGTGCCAGACTCCGTGTGGTGCGATTTGAAATAGAGATTTTCATTTTTTTTATCTGTTTTGTGTGGGTAGGGCAGCCCAATGAAATGAATGGGCTGCCTACCCACAGGACGGAGATGTGTGAACCGAGCCTCATTTGTCATTACATTTTAGAGAACTGTAGATAGCCAGTATGCCTCTGTTTGCTGACTGCATAAAAAAATGGTTTATATATTAAGGACTGGCCTCACTTTTAATGGCTAACTCAACATTTGAGCGAATTGGATTTTCAGAGAAGAGCACATTGGTCAACATTTGTCCTATAGTTTTTGTCCATACTGACCTTACTTTTGTTGCAGTCTTTTATTCTTTGGTGACCTCTTCAGCAGCCTTTACTCTTGTCCACTCCAACCCCCCCCCATTTACTAGCATATTCTACTGGCATCAGCAAGCTTAAACTGATACACTGAAATGATCACTTTAAAGAGTAACTCCACTTTGATTGGGACAGAAAAAAAAACGGCTTTGGGTGGTCTATGTACATTGCAGAGATTTTAACAAACTTTGTTGCAGATTCCTACCTGTTTCTGCTCTGAAGTAAAGCTGTTTGTTTGACGTAGCCTGATGCAGACTGATTCTGGGAAGCACCTGGTTCATTATAATCACCTGGTGCACTTCCAGTGTTCTGATGAGAAAAGTTGCAGTATCTCTATCCCTCTAGAAGTAATATTAACCTTTAGGGAATATCGCACTAAAAAATGAAATCTCTGTTGCAGAGGATGCCTAAAATCCGACTTGTACCTTAGTGGAGACTTCTGGGAAAATCATTGGAGTTGATTTACCAAAGGCAAATAGTCTGTTCACTTTGCAAGCTCTGCTGACTTTTATCATCCAATCATGTGCAAGCAAAAATATTTTTTTCTTAAATTTTCCTTGCACGTGATTAAGTATTCTTTGCAAAGTGAAGCTTTACCTCATTTACTAAGCTCTGGAGCAAATTCTCTTGCAGAGCGCAACTGCACTTGCAAAAGTGAACAGTCTATTTGCTCTTAGTAAATGAACCCCAGTGGCGTTGGTGTACAGAACACCTTCAGATTGCCATTACATATAGAATTTTATGGAAAATGACAGTGCTGCAGATTGAAATGGAAAAGTAATTTTTTGCTAATAAAGAATGCTCAATTATTATTTTTTTTATTTGCTATATATATATATTTTTTTTTTTCAAAAGTGGAGTTACTGTCAGAAACCATAAAATCAGACCGAGACAGAAGTACAGTTAAATCACACGTGTTTAATAATAAAAGTAAAAAGAACAAACGTAGTCAGAACACAGCCAAAGTTCAGTAACCGGAACGGATAGTCAGCCAAGCCAGAAGTCAGGGAACAATGTAGTGGAACAGCAAGCAAGATCTAGAGCCAGAAGGGATGACAGCAAAGCCAGTCTTTAAACAGGAACGCAGGAGATAGTCTCTTGAGATGTTGACCAAGAGGAAGGCAGAGATCCACTGGGCTGAACGGCTTAAGTAGGCAGGACTGACGAGCAGGATATCATCAACAGCTGAGTAACTGTGGAGAGATAGGAGCTGGAAATTAGCTGATAGCTGAGCGGCCAGCTCTGAGAAGGAAGGGCTTTGAATCCAATAGAGTTTGATGGGACATATGATGAGGGTCAGCTAGATATGTGGATGAAAGGTGCAGGAACTTGAGCATAAGTGTTACATGAATCAGACTATAAAGCAGTGATGTATGCAGTGATATGTGTCAGAGGAGGTAACATCACATGGAATTCTGAAAAATCTTTCAGAGATAGCAGTGCTGTCCAGGAAAGCAAACACATCTGTCCTGATCGTCTACCTGGAGGTGGGCAGTAGTGTGTTCATCTGTCTCCTGCCGCCCTAATTTTTAAATGTGAAGATTCACAAAACACGGGGGGGGGGTCAATTTACTAAAGGCAAATAGGCTTGTTCATTTAGCATAGTGAATGAGGTGAAACTCTGCTGGCTTTCAACATCCAATCATGTGCAAGCAGAAAAAGTTTTTAACCACTTGCCACCAAATCACCTATCTGGTACGGCATTTGACTTCACAAGGTTGTACCGGGTGATGCAGTACTTCTAGCACTAGACCTCCTCTGTAGACATAAAGTGGTAACCCTAGTGTAAAGGCTTTTAAAGTGTTGTCTATGGATGGTAACATTTACGTCCTTTGATGCCATTGCACGGGTGTGCGCATTTTTAAAGCGTGACATGTTTGGTATCTATTTACTCGGCCTGACATCATCTTTTATATTTTACAAAAAAATTGGGTTATGTATTGTGTTGTTTTGCAATTGAAATAAAAAAGTTGTATTTTTTCCCGAAAATTGCGTTTGGAAAAAACCTTGTGCAAATACTGTGTGACCTAAAAAATTGCAAAACCTACCAATTTATTTTTAGGGCCTCTGCGTTAAAAAAAATATATATATAACGTTTGGGGGTTCTAAGTAATTTTCGAGCAAGAAAAAAACATATTCACGTGGAAACAAAAAGTGCCAGAAAATGCCTGGTCTAATATTTTCCTTGCATGTGGGGTATTCTATGCAAAGCGAATTTTCTTCATATTCACTAAGTAAAATTTCCCTTTGCAAAGTGGACATGTTCTACTGCTTTAGTAAGTCAGCCCTAGTATCTGTACTAGTTTTACACTTGATTGTCAGTTGATAGTGGCAGGACTTTGGTGTTTAGCTAAAATGACATTTGGGTAAAGTGAAACGTGACAATTGATGCAAACAATAACATAACTCTAATGGGGTGGGTTCCTGCAGCGCACAGTGCAAACATGGCAACTCCATCACCACTGGGCCTGTTTTTGTTTTTTAGAATTTTGAAACCACTGATTTGAGATTTTTTGTTTGGTTACTCACATTATTATTCTTTGTGGCACGATTTGCAAAAAATTTCTTTGTGTACTATAGCGCGGTATTTTTCCCATTATACTGTTTTTACTAGGCACTTGTGGGCGCCGACAGCAGGACGAGGGGGCAAAACTTGTCCACAAAATTTTACAAACTTTTTACAGCTTTTCAAACGATATTTTTCTTATCTGACCTGAAACGTAAATACTTTTTGAAGAACTGGGGGTGGAAGGAGGCACAGAGACTGTTTGAGACCCCTTTAGTTTCTTTGGTAGGCTATACAGTTGAAAAGCAGCTGTACATAAAAAGTAGATGGCAGATTGCCTACACTGTAGCTTCTCGTTTTTCAACATAAAAAAAATCTTGTGACAAGTGGCGCTTGCCACTTTTGACCTGTTAAAGGGCACCCTGGTTTTCACATGACTAGAGGGCAACATAATGTCAAAATTCAGCTCTGTTCACCTCTTGGTGTTCTCTATGAGGGATTTTTTCTGTCTAGGACATCCCCTAAGGACTCACTGAAGTTCCTCTACTGGGAAATATGCAGATTAGTTGGCCTTGGGCTAATTCCCTGTATCAAATAATACCACTATTGTTATGTTAAATAAAGTGTCAATCAAGTTCTGACTAGGAGTTTACATATAATACACCTACTGTGTGTATATATTATATATATATATATATCTTCTCTCTGCATTGCCTAATAACCGCATAATATTACCTGTATGCAATTAAGTACATTGTTATATTCCATTGCGTGGTCAAGGGGCTTTAGTGGTCAGTTCTTTAAAGCATATTTAAAGCATATTTAAAGCATACACGCGCTGGCGTATAACACACACCCCAATTTAAGAGAGAAGTTTCAGGAAGAAAAAACATTTTGTTTTAAATAAACCACTTTGAAGCAAAATAATGGTCAGTGAGCATCAATGCAGCCTAATCTGTGCCCATCTGCAGCCTGATCTGTGCCCATCTGCAGCCTGATCTGCGCCCATCTCCCCCATCAATGCAGCTCACCATCTCTCATCTCTCACAGGAAATAACAAGCCATCATCTGTTTACTCGGCTCTCAGTCGGCAGTCACATACACAGTCCCACTTCCACCATCGGCATTGGACCAGCTCCTGTGATGGACAGAACACTGATCCAATGCCGGTGGCGGAGGTGGGACTGTGTGTGTGACGTGCGAGCTGAGTGGAAATGAGATGACGGCTCTGTGAATTCCGGCGGCACTTGTCCCCCTCCTTCCCGTCCAAGGTACACTGTCAGCGTATAACACGCACCCGCGATTTTCCCCCTATTTTCAGAAGAAGAAAGTGCATGTTATACGCCGATAAATACGGTATTTGTGGGTTTACAATATTGGAAATGTTAAAGGTTTTTATTGGATTAGTTAGCTGCATTTACTCGCTGATGTCTTCTTCTCTTATTAATGTTTGTGGTATTTTGTACGTAAAAGTCAATTTTCTTAAATTATTACACAGATTTTTACTCTTTAAAGCAGAACTTCACTCAAAACATGAAGTCCTGCTGGTTCAATTTTAGGAGTGAGGGCGAGTATTGTTTTTTTATCGGTACCTGCTCCCACTTCCACAATCCTCACCCTAACCGAGGATGACGTTCCTTGCCCCGCAGCCTCCTTTCCTGCAGCCTCCTGGGACACGTCATATGTCCCAGGGGGCAGCAGAACCATTAACAGTGCACCGTGTGGAGTGGGCCGTGATTCCTCAGGAAGCTACAGCCAGTTTCCATAACCAAGAGGATGGTGCCAGGGACCCACAGCAGTGAGCAGAAGCAACTGCAAGAAGATAGGACAACGATGTGCATGAGAGCCTGGGCACTCCAGGGACTCTCCCTCCTCATTGGCTAATACAGCGGCAGCAATCTGTCGCCGGATGTGGGAGCAAATACCTGGATTAGACAGGTATCTGCTCCCCCTCCCCCCTGAAAGGTGCCAAATGTGACACCGGAGGGGGTGAGGAACCAGATAAGCGGAAGTTCCATTTGTGGGTGGAACTGCAGTCTGCTTACATAATTTGTAATAAAAACATCTTTGCCATTTTGAAGCTTCCCTCCAACCACTTTGCATATTATTTTATATATACTGTGATTCTGTACTTGCCAAATATGCTGCAGAAATCTCCCTCCACTGAGTCTGGCTGCAATAATTTTAACTGTGGGCAGCTGAAGCTGCTGCCTGTTCACTTCCTGGATTTACACAGAGGCACACCTCCAGCTCTGCAGCTCTCATTTTCCCTCTTATGACTCATCCCCCTCCCTTCCTGGCAATCTCTCACAAGAGTGAGAGAGAGAGCTGTACATGATGTCATAAGCCTAGGCTTTTTTCCAGACAAGAAACAGGAAGAGGGCTGTATAAGGTATTTACTGACAGAAAAAAAATGTTTTACTATCCGAAGTTTAAACAACAAGGGCAGAAGATTTAATAGATGGAAAGATGGAAAATGACTGAAGTTCCACTTTAAGTATATTTGGGGGGGGGGGGGGGGGCACTTAAGGGATAACTGTTCTAAAAGTATAAATAATTATCTTTTAAAATACCACTAGCGTCTCCTAGAAATAGGAGATATAAATGACGAGTTATGAAAAATAAATGCTTCCAATAGTTGAATATTAGTTTAATTACTTCAGTATCTATGCAATATTTAGAAATGTAAACTGAGCAGTTTTATGACAAATTTAGCATTTGATAGAATAATGAACACAGTTAAATAAACTTGTACAGCTTAGTGAATCAAGGCTGTACTGAGCAAAATATACATTTTATAATTGTTCAAATGATAGTTTTACTTATTTACCATATATACTCGAGTATAAGTCGAGGCCCTAATTTACCACAAAAAAATGGGAAAAACTTATTGAACCGAGTATAAGACGAGGGTGAGAAATGCAGCAGCTACTGCAAGTGGAAAAAGAGGGTCAGCAATGCCCATCTGTAGCTGTATACCTCCCTGTGTCCTTTGCATGTGTCATGTGTCCTGTGTCCTGTGTATATGTGCATGTGTCATGTGTATATGTACCTGTGTCATGTGTATATGTACCTGTGTCATGTACCTGTGTATATGTGCATGTGTATGTACCTGTGTCCTGTGTATGTGTATATGTACCTGTGTGTCTGTGTGTGTGTGTGCATCCTACCTGTGTCCTGTGCATCCTCCGTGCGCTGCTCTTCACCGATCAGCGTGTAGTATTCAGCCATTCACTGTTCAAAAGCCACGCCTCCTCCTCGTCCAAAAAACTCCATTTCCCAGCAGTCAGCGGTCAGCCTATCATTGACATTCTCTCATCCTCATACCACGGACGAGGATGAGAGAATGTCTGTGATAGGCTGTACACTGACTGCCTATCACAGACGAGGAGGCGCGGCTTTTGAACATTGAGAGCCGCTGCCGAGTCTATGCAGCACACGCTGGCCGCCGTCTGCGTGCATGACACGCTGATCATGCAGACAGACGGCGGTGACTCGTGTATAAGTCGAAGGGGGCACTTTCAGCCCCAAAAAAAGGGGCTGAAAAATTCGACTTATACACGAGTATATACGGTAATTACATGCACTTTAATTATTATGAATTATTGATATGTTGCTTGTAACCTGTAGAAGTTTACATTGTCCTGTCCTGTTGGAGCTTCGATTTGTCTTCCAGGGAGATGGACCTTTCATTGCTCTCTGTTCCCCGTATGTGCTCTGTAGTAGAGGCATGGTGTTCAAAGCACTATCCAGCGCTCTGACTATCTTATGACTTTCCAACAATACCCTTTGAAAAATGACAGTAGTTACACATAAACAGAAAGCTGTTAACTACCAATCTTTTACTTGCTTGTCCATGTACATTTCAACAACAGTTAGTCTATAGAAGTATCCAATATGCTACTCTGGGAGAGAACATAAACATTTCTTCAACTAGTTTGATTGACCTTACTCCCAGTTGCAGTCAGCTCTTAACTTTGCATGCGGTAACACACAAATTGTCATGCACTGTGGTTGGAATGTAATATGTATATACTGTAAGATATCGATGTGAGCAATAACTCATACTTTCATAGAATACCTAACGTAAATGAATTACAAATTTGGATACTCAGTCATTGTTTGGGTGTTCAACCTAATTTAAGTTGCTTGCTAAGGACCCTGCCGCCTTTGTCTAAGGAGCTAAAGTTTCTATTATTATTTCACAGCTTGTAGTAAAAAGCTAGTGGGTAAAGGATGACCCACCTCGACAAGCTAAATTCAAAAACTGTCAATCAGGAAAACAACACAGAGAATAGGGCTTCTTACTGACCTCCCCAAATGTCACCTCATGCTGTCCTTGATTGGCACAGTCTGGCAGGGAGGATGGATGAGTCTGTCACCGGCTGGTTAATTGTGTTGCCGATTTCAGCCTGACATTAGGACTTTGAGCAGTAAGTAGCTCAATGCAAAACAAATTAGCAGATTGTAGTCATATTTCTCATCTATCTGCCTTGACTTTTCTGAATGCAGTCCATAAATCATATTGACTGACACCCTTGCAAATGATGAAAGAGCTTTTGAGGCTATAAGCATGAATCCAGGGAGCGTGGAGACCGGTAGCTTGAAGGTGGCATGGACGGATGCATGTGGCTGACCTTTTGGGAATTTTCCGGGAGCCTAATGTCTCTGGGTAACAATGGTCCGAAGAGTGAAAGCTTTTTGGCCGCTATAGAAAGTATTCAGCATGTCAGCAAATTTCCTTTTCCAAGTTCCTTTGAAATATAAGAAGCTGGTCTAAGGGGTTCTTTTCTTCAGGAACTAACGTTTCAGCATTATCTGGAGAACCCACAGGACATTTAGACAACTTTGAGGGCAGGTGTTTGTTAGGCATTTTATTTGGGATATTGTTGTCTAGTTATCATCCTGAGTTAGGGCTTTTCAGAAAGGTTAAATGTACTACTGTTACAGAGCAGATTGTCCAAACAAAGCTGCACTCCATAAGCTGGCTTAGCTTGGAGCAAAATACAAGTCTATAAACATTTTAGAGTGCAGGTTGCACTTTTTATAATGGCTATGGTGTTAGTACTTTTTACGAGATTTGTATAGAATGAAATTTGGAGGGTTTACATGGTATGTCAAACCCTCCTTTGCACATTCATGGATCGGTAGCATGGAGGGCTATTGGCTAACACTTGCTTTACTAAATCCTAGGTTGAAAACCCCATTAGGGCATTATCTGGATAGTGTTTCCGAGTGCTATATATAGGAGATGATGGCCTTCGAATTATGATGGCCATTTATTAGATGCCTGGATGGGATTTTTTTCTGGAAAATGCAGCTGTAGTTTTGGTTCTGTAGAAGAGGGTTTACTCTCAAAACGTGTTAGCCAGCTTGGATCCAGGACGGTGTTCTCCTTGGCAAAGGAGCAACCTGGGTCTGACGTACCACAGTGCTATGGAAGAGTAGCTTGATATGCTGTCAATTATGCATGGTTTGTGAATACATTTTATACTGATTATCAATAAATATATGAGATAATGCACTAGGCTGGTGTGCCCTCTTTTGTTTGTGTTTTTGCAGCAATACCATGGTACTAGAGGAACATGGTGGACAGAATGTATTTCTAATTAAACATTTTAAGACTATTGCTATGCCTGATACTGAGTTACTACAACTGTGAACATTTTGCAGAGTTCACAAAGTCTGTGAATTGCATTGTGAAGAATTTATCCAGACCCATTCTAATCTATAACAGAGTGGTTAGCCAGTTAGATGCACATATCAGACATGTTATGGCCAGCTTATGGAAAACAGGTAATAAATACTATTTACAGAGTTGAGTTTTTTACTACCCTCCCTTAAAGCTGAACTATAGGCAATTCTAAAGTAGTCAATTTAATCCAGCTCTGTATTCAATAATACATCATTACATTTACTATCTTAAAGGCAAGAAGTGTACGTGCCTGAATTTGACCAGGTACCAGCCTCTTGCAATCCACTATATAGCAGATCTCAGAATGGGTGAGGAAGCATAATGAGACAGTCACACTACAGTGCTCAAATGCCAACAAGGAACGTGCTGATTGGAGGAAGGAGCAGATTGACAGAGAGATGTGCTCATCAATCAGCTTCTTCTCATTTCAATGTCCAGTCAAAAGCTGGGGGAGGGATAAGACCTGTAAAGCTGGTCATAGACGGTTCGAGTCTTGACCAGTTCAGCAGGGACCAGCCGAGATTCTAACCACATTTGGGCTGCACAACCAGCATGTTGGATTGTTAGTATGCGATTATTGTCAGCGGCTAGAACCACTAGCGATAATTAATGTGTTCGCCCAGCAGGGACGGTTCCCTGTGCCCCCCAACCCCACCCCCCCACACACACAAATAGCTCCACAGCGGGAATTACCCATCAACACTGGTGTGTTGATGGGGGGATTGAGTGACCTGTGGTTGCAGGAAAGAAAATCTTATCTATGGCCGGCTTAAGTGTTACAGGTCAGCGACAACTGGGAAATATTAAGCGTCCTGCCCTGCCAGATTTAAAGAACTTGATTTCTCAAAAAGGACTCTGCTACTATTATCAGAGAGATAGTATGCAGTAGTGTGGATTGTACAATATTTGATTTATGCTGCATACACACGGCCAGACTTGCCAACGGGCTAAACTCCGTCGGCATTACCGACGGAAAGATTTAGAACATGTTCTATATCTGAGTCCATCGGAAATGCCGACAGAAAAAGTCCGATGGGGCATACACATGGTCGGAATGTCCGACCAAAAACTCCCATCTGACTTTTTCTGGCGGGAAGTCCGGCCGTGTGTACGCAGCAAATGCATGACCCAAAATGTATATCAACTTGGAAAACCAAACCATTGAAGAGTAGGGAGTTTGGTATTCTCCATTCAGCGGTTCATCTCTATGAAAATCAAGAGAGGTAAGAAGGCAAGCCATTGATTCACAGAATAGGCAATGTGCATATAGTCAGAACGGATTCTATTTTGGAGGAATCCCATTGCTTCGCAGTGATCAGATCCCTATATGTACAGCCAACTTTACCCTCTGCCTTCTTCCAAGGTGGCCAGTATATTACAGCACCACTGAGTGCATCAAAAGGATTTTTTAAAAGTTTCTGATTCTTTTTTAAACGACTTTAACTTTTTGCTATCTAGGGAAGAAAAAAACGAATTGTTCTTTGGAATTTTTTGTGACAACCAATTTATCTGCCTGTACAGTTATTTCATTAGCATTGCAGAGCAAATAGGAGACACAGCTTATTTAATGGAGCAGTACATTAAACTAAAATGCACTAGTTGTTCCATTAAATCAAAATGACATACCCATTAGGTATCTCCAACATATTACATTATAATTAAATGAACTGTGGACCATTGATTTCTTCTTTTCTCCGCTGGTATTGATACGGCCCTGCTTGTGGAATAGTGCAGCGTGTCACGATGTAATTACCATTGCTGTTTCTGGGTTGTTGTTGTCACAGAATTCCTTAGTAAGTTCTCTCAGTGAGCAGTAGACTTGTGATTTTAGCTGGAAAATTGTGACTCTCATGGTAGATTAGCAGAGCTTATTTAATCAGAAGAGTTGTTACAACTATGGAATTTACAAATGGTAACACGGCCTCCTGATAAAGGTTATGACAACTTTGAAAACGCAGATTTTCTTTGATATGTTTCAAAATATTTCAGTGACAATTAAAGTAGAACTCCAGCCAAAACTTGTTTTGGATTGTGTAATGACATTGTGTAATTGTGTTTTAGATTGTGTAATGACAGGTTAGGATATCTGTTAATGTTTGCTGTATGTGTTTTTGTTGGGAAGCTAACATAACTCAGCCATAGACCGTGCAATTTTCTTTCCTGCAACCATGGGTTGCAGGAGAGCAAACCTCTCCATTCCCCGATCCACCTGATGAATGGAGAACAGATCCCCATCCATCTGTATTTAGCGGACCGGATCAGAAGCTGGCGGGTGTCAGCAGACACATGTCCGCTGACATCCGCCGCTCCATAGAGAAGAATAGAGGATCCAATCAGGTCCACCTGAAAAACTGACAGGAGGACCCGATCGGAACATCATTGTGAAAGGGGTCCAACACATCTCCTGCCCCCACTTTGGATAAAGGAGCATTGGGGCACAGCAGACAACAGCACTGTCAGTCTGGGGAAAGGGGCGTTTTAAATGTACTAGCAGATTTAAATACACTGGCAAATTGAAGCCTAACTCCAGCTCACGCTGCAGTTACAGAAGCATTTACTGCAGACTTTGTTTTTTTGAAGGGGTGGGTAAAGGTTTACATGATTAAATAAAAGCAGATAATTGTAAATACTCCTGTCAGTGGCAAATGGTTTGTCTCAACACTCCTAACTGATAGATTTGTAGGAGAGCTTGTTCTGTTGAAAAACAACAGGCCTTCTACTAGAGCTGCACGATTCTTCTTCTCCTTCCTCTTCTTCTTTGCTTAGAATAAAGATCATGATTCTTGTTGCGTAACATCATCTTTCACATTATACAAAAAAAATGGGCTAACTTTACTGTTTAGTTTTTTTTTTTTTTTAATTCATTAAAGTGTATTTTTTCCTAAAAAATTGAAAGACCGCTGCGCAAATACAGTGTGACATTAAATATTGCAACAACCGCCATTTTGTTCTCTAGGGCCTCTGATATATATATATATATATATATATATATATATATAAAATGTTTGGGGTTCCAAGTAATTTTCTATCAAAAAATACAGATTTTAACTTGTAAGCAACAAATGTCAGCAAAATGTTTAGTCTTTAAGTGGTTAAACTGACATCATGGAGCCCTGGTTCACATTGATACGATTTGGCATGCAATTTGAAATCGGCTGCAATTTCCGGCAATGGCAGCGTCTGAATCGAGGCGGAACTGCATTTTTGGCGCCGCTCCGATTCCCTAAAGTAGTTTCTGTACTACTATTACAGACGGAAGTTCATTCCTTTGATCTAAAAGTACCAAGTGTTACAATGTTTCTCCTTATCTCCGCTGTCGAGATAAACTTGGCAGGCTGCCTGGAATTTTTAATTTTTTTTTGTCAGAAGTGAGCAGACAATTCTACACTTGTTACATAGAATCGGGGAAATGCTTTTTTTAAGATCGGGAGGGAAGTAGAATCGCGATTTCGAATCTTTAACTATTAATCAGGCAGCTCTACCTACTACCCAGATCACCAGGGGAAAATAAAAGAAAGGAAGCCTAAAAAAATAAAACAATTGCCTCCATCACATCTAAGAACTGGTAAGCTGCAATATAATAAATATAATAAATGCAATATAATAAATGTTTGCTTTTGGGTTTATTAACACTTTATATTTTAGGTGTACGTGAATGTTAAATGATTAGTCCACCCATTGGTGGTAATTTAGGCCCCAGTGGATCAATCGGGTCCACCTGTCCATTTTTCAGGCAAACCTGATCGGACTACCAATTGTTCTCTATGGGGTGGAGGATGTCATCGAACCTGTCATCCGCCTGCTATGGGGGGATCAGCGGAGAGATCCCCCGCTAAGCAGGCGGATCTGCTTGGATGGATTATGCCCCATGTAACAGGCGCCTTACTCATCAGTGAAGCATGTTTAATGGAGTCAGCCGCTAACCTCTTATGTGTCTTGGATACTACAAAAGCTGTTCTTGTCCATCTGGGAGTATTGGGTGTTTCTGCCCACTTTTGTAGGTTTCAGCACCTCCACTTGCATTTTACATAAATATATCCAGCAGGGAGGACTGGACCCCTTTTTAATGGTCACATCAAGTGTGCAGACCCAAGTGCCAAAATCTCAGATTCCCCAAGATACAGGAAATTGTCAAGCCATTTAATTCTCCAGCATCTACAGTTTTGGGAGGACTGACCCAATATAATGCTGCCTTGATCAATTCCTTGTGGGCTTATTGTTATCCACCTTCACTTTATAAAAAGTGAAATTTAATAAGAGAATTAATCACAGTATATTAGCATACTTTAATGTATGTGATTGTTCCATATTGGTAAATCATATATTTCCTTGGATCTCAGAAAGAAAATACGTAAAAGTAGCATGAGGATCAATCCTTGCTCTTTAGGCAATAACCAAAACTCTATGTCTTTTTTACATAATTTTTCCATGTTGGGTCATTTATATTTTTTGTTTTTTTATTCTTTATTTTTATATTTCTGCTTTTATTTTATTTCTATTTTATATCTTAATTCATTATACTTTTCATACTCTAAAATACTCTAAATTACTCAGTTAGAATGGGTTTTTGACAAGGAATCTAGAATTGTTAAAATGTTAAACTGTAAAATGGTCCATCTGTTCATCCATGCTTAACAATTACTATTACGTTAAGGGTACAAATTATTATTATCAGATGAACCGCACATTTACTATTCTTCCAATATAAGCATTATTTGACACATTCTGTATGATAACCCTTTTTTTGTACAAATTATCTAGAAAACAAAAAAAATTATGGGAAAAAAGGGATATAAACATATAATTCATCTTACTCGTAACATCCAAAAATGCAATGTCACATTATTTTTGTTTTCCAGGGAAAAGTTGCACAAACAGCTTGTATGTCAGCCTGCAAACACCTTTCCACGTCACTAACACAGATGCTCCTGGACAGTGAACTCAAACAGATCAGCATGGGCGCCGTCCAGCAATTCAACCTTGATGTCATCCAGTGTGAATGTAAGTCCAGGGTCTGATACTTACTATAGCCATCCACTGTTGGGTGTGTTTCAGTATTTTAGTGTACAGTGCATCCGGAAATTCTTTACAGCCCTTCACTTTTTCCACATTATGTTATGTTGCAGCCTTATTCCAAAATGGATTCAATTGATTATTTTCCTCAAAATTCTACAAACAATACCCCATAAGGACAACCTGAAAGAAGTTTGTTGGAAATCTTTACAAATTTATTAAAAATAAAAAATGAAAAAAATCCCATGTACAGAAGTATTCACAGCCTTTGCTCAATACTTTGTTGAAGAACCTTTGGCACCAATTACAGCCTCAAGTCCTTTTGAGTATGATGCTACAAGCTTGGCACACATTTTTTTTGGGCAGTTTCTCACATTCTTCTTTGAAGAACCTCTCAAGCCCCATCAAGTTGGATGGGGAGCGTCGGTGCACAGCCATTTTCAGATCTCTTCAGAGATGTTCAATCGACTTCCACAGAATTGTGGGAAAAAATTTCAACTTAAAAAAAACTCACCATGCCTCTAACTAAATACCAAAAAGGGGTCATTTGGGGGGTATTTGTACTTTCCTGGCTTGTCAGGGTCTCAAGAAATGAGATAGGCCGCCAGTACATCAGGTGTGATCAATTTTCAGAGATTGACACCATAGCTTGTGGACTCTATAACTTTCACAAAGACCAAAATAATAGACACTGATTTGGGTTATTTTTACCGAAGATATGTAGCAGTATAAATTTTGGCCAATTACTAGTTTGCAAAAATGTATAAGCGGAACAAAGAAAAATGTTTTTTTTTTTACAAAATTTTCGGTCTTTTTTCATTTATAGAGCAAAAAATAAAAAAACCCAGTGGTGATTAAATAGCACCAAAAGAAAGCTCTATTTGTGTAAAAAAAAGGACAAAAAAATCATATGGGTATAGTGTTGCATGACTGAGTAATTGTCATTCAAAATGTGAGAGCACGAAAGTTGAAAATTGGTCTGGCTAGGAAGGGGGTTTAAGTGTCCAGTGGGCAAGTGGTTAAGGCTTATTTTACATGGGCGATTCTGCTGCTGGCAGCACACTGTCACCAGTTACCTCTATGAAATCGATCCCTTGTTGATCTGAAAGTCTTTCTCGTTGGTGAGGGAGCAGCAAGAGAGAAACATCTGTCTGGTCCAGCTAGGGAGGCATAAACTCCAAATAAACCAGTAAGTGGCTTGTTAATGAGCCTTGGTGTTGGCTTTGTCTTCATACCTTTTGAGGAAATATCTCTTCCCTACTGTATAGTCACTGAAACTGTAAGGTCTCATTTACACGTGCGATTGAGGGGAATGGTAAAACCCAGCAGTTGAGCTGTGTTTTTACTGCCCCTACACCGCTCCCTCTGTTGCTACAGAGGCTGGGGGTGTAGACATGCCACTGTCGTGATACTTTGCTTCTCAGCCACAGCAGGAATTATGCCTCCTGTCATGCCCAGCGGGCGATACCGCCCACTGAGCTTGACCCAATCAAGTGAATGGGGCTGTGCTGCAATTGCCCCACAACTGTGCACAGTTGTGGCATGGTTGTCTGGTATTTAGGGGGCAGCACAGTAGTTCGCGCTATCGCTTGGGGGCACCTGAGAAGAGGAGGATCTGGGCTACTCTGTGCTAATCCAAGGGTAAGTGTAACATGTTTATTATTTTAATAAAAGACTTTAAAATCACTTTAAGGTAAAAAACGTTAGAATCAATCTAACTTAAACTCAGCGGTGGTCACGTGATGCGGTGTCATCCACTAGAGGGGAGATGAGCAGCCATAACATAAATTAATGATGTCTATACCACCATTTCAGGACGTCCATGTTCTATTTGTACAGCCATACTGTTCACTGCCTCTAGTACTGAGTGGGTATCAGAGATTTTGTGTAAGCTTTGGGTCCAATCTTTACCACTAGCTAGGACAAGAACCCACGTTAGCAGCCCTGGGACTTTAAAACCTATACAGTGCCTTGAAAAAGTATTGCTACCCCTTGAAATTTTCCACATTTTGTCATGATACAACCAAAAACCTAAATGTATTTTATTGGGTTTTTTTATGATAAACACAAAGTGTCACATAATTGTGAAGTGGAAGGAAAGTGGTAAATGGTTTTACAAATAAATATCTGGAAAGTGTGGCGTGCAGTTGTGTTCAGCCCCCTTTACTCTGATACTCCTAACTAAAATCTAGTGGAACCAATTGCCTAATTAGTAAATAGAGTCCACCTGTGTGTAATTTAATCTCAGAATAAATACTGTTGTTCTGTGAAGCCCTTAGAGGTTTGCTAGAGAACCTTTGTGAATAAACAGCATCATGAAGGCAGAGGAACACACCAGACAGATCAGGAATAAACTTGTGGAGAAGTTTAAAGCGGGGTTAGATTATAAAAAAATATCCCAAGCTTTGAACATCTCACGGAGCACTGTTCAATCCATCATCTGAAAATGGAAAGAGTATGGCACAACTGCAGACCCACCAAGACATGAGCCTCCACCTAAACTGACAGGCCAGGCAAGGAGATCATTTATCAGAAAAGCTGCTAAGAGCCCATGGCAACTATGGAGGAGCTGCAGAGATTCACAGCTCAGATGGGAGAATCTGTCCACAGGACAACTATTAGTCGTGCTCTCCATAAATCTGGCCTTTATGGAAGAGTGGCAAGAAGAAAGCCATTGTTGAAAGAAAGCCATAAGAAGTCCCGTCTGCAGTTTGTGAGAAGCCATGTGGGGGACACAGCTAACATGTGGAAGAAGGCGCTCTGGTCAGATGAGACCAAAATGTAACTTTTTAGCTTAAAAGTAAAACGCTGTGTGTGGTGGAAAACTAACATTGCATTGTGAAACATGGTGGTGGAATCAGCATGTTGTGGGGATGCTTTTCTTCAGCAGGGGCAGGGAAGCTGGTCAGAGTTGATGAGAAGATGGATAGAGCCAAATACAGGGCAATCTTAGAAGAAAACCTGTTGGAGTCTGCAAAAGACTTGAGAATGGGGCGGAGGTTCACCTTCCAGCAGGACAACGACCCTAAACATACAGCCAGAGCTACAATGCAATGGTTTAGATCAAAGCATATTCATGTGTTAGAATGGCCCAGTCAAAGTCCAAACCTAAATAAAATTGAGAATCTGTGGCAAGACTTGAAAATTGCTGTTCACAGACACTCTCCATCCAATCTGACAGAGCTTGAGATATTTTGCAAAGAAGAATGGGCAAAAATGTCACTCTTTAGATGTGCAAAGCTGGTAGAGACATCCCCAAAAAGACTTGCAGCTGTAATTGCAGCGAAAGGTGGTTCTACAAAGTATTGACTCAGGGGGACTGAATACATGTCTAATGCACGCCACACTTTTCACATATTTATTTGTAAAAAAATGTTGAAAACCATTTATCATTTTCCTTCCACTTTACAATTTTGTGCCACTTTGTGTTGGTCTATCACATAAAATCCCAATAAAATACATTTATGTTTTTGGTTGTAACATGACAAAATGTGGAAAATTTCAAGGGGTAGGAATACTTTTTCAAGGCACTGTAGTAGGCGCGTAGATGTGTTAAACATAAATATATCGGCTTCACCTCACTTATCCAGTGTTACTTGTGTTGATATGAAGAATATATTGTAAAGCGCTGTGCAAACTGTTGGCGCTATATAAATCCTGTATAATAATATAATAATATCTCTACTCTAAAGGAAATGTAATATTAAGTTGCAGCACATTCCAGGAACCCATGTCAGATCTTAGTTATCAGTATGACAATATTGTGGATCTGATATTTATATATTATTTATGGAGTGTGCTACAAAGCTGTATTATAAATGCACTTTGTGATTTGTGTAGTAATTTAAGATGCCAAGAGAATCAGAGTGCCAGTGTGCATACTTAATAAGGGAATTCTCTTCTTGTCATCACTTTCCTAAAACCAAGTTTCAACATGTCAGCCTCACTACCGATGTCACACTAATTAACTGTGCCACCTAGGAAATGTAAGGGTAGTATGTAGCACAGCTTGGGGAGTATAGACTCTTATCTACTTAGGGGTTTCCTTACCAGCGTCATCAACCATCATAACATCAGCACGTTTCATGCCCTCATTATATGTGTGTTTCCAGACAGACTGGCGACCCTTGTGGTCAGTGACTGGGGTTAGAGGCCATTGTGAGTGGGTGGAATAGGTATTCGATGAACATTCAAGGAACATTTTGGAATTCTTTTCCTATATGGGCCCTTGTTGTTTCATAACTAATGAATAGACATCTATGTTTAGAAAATGTGCAAGAGTCACGAATAACAGCTTCAAAGAGAAATATGAGACCTATCATCCTGAATAATATATATGTAAAAACAGTCAGGAGTCATTGTTGGAAGGGTCTGACCTTTTTAGTATTTGGCAGAATATTAGCAAATCTGATCTATTTGAAGAGGTTTTATTCTTAAAAGAAAATGGCAACATGTTTTTTTGTTCCTAGCTAGTGGGAAACAATGGCAATGTTTTATTTGGAACCCCACAGTCTCAGTATACTGCTGGTACCAAACCAATAGATAATGGTGCTTAGGTAAAAAAAAAAAATTGCTGCCAGCACAAAATTTGTAATACCAAATCAAAAATACTATAAACACGGCGCAGTGCTAAATTATATCAAACAAATAGCAAATACTGTACTCCTCAATATTATATATATGTTAAAATCATAAAGAAACCAACAATGAGAGATAGTCATAAACCCACTGGTCAATTTTGACACATTAACACCATATAGTGCCCGTACAGAGTCCGCACAAAAAAAAAACAAAAAACAAGTTGCTTCAACCTTCTAAATGTGAACACAATCGATGAAGACTGGTGCACCCAAGAAAAGTACATTCTCCAGCTTCTTACCAGATCAGATTGACCATTATATATACCGGTTGACAACAATGTCCTCCCCTGCATCTCCTCTTTTTGCACCCGAATTAGTCATTGGATTAAGTTACCTCTCACCCTTTGGGGAGTGTGAATCTATTCACAATGGTCTTCTGGAAAAAATTTCTTTATATTCTTCCTAATTCCCTGGTATATGTTTCCAAACACCACTTCCAGGAAATTTACTCACTTCTCACTACCTTCACCCTAAGGTACCTGACTTTCTTTGGAGACTCTGCAGCTTTCTGTTTCCAGGCGGGGGGGTCTGGCATTGCATAATTTGTGTCTCTATTATTATGCTGTCCAATTGGTTTATATCCACTGGTGGCTTTTCCCCCAACAGAACAACGCAGCCTCTGTGGCCGAAGTGGGGGTGGTCTCCTTATTTAAGACTTTGGGTAATCTTATTTACAAACTTAACGCTACTACAGGGACAGTAACTCTAAAAGCCTCTCTGTGGATTTATAACCACTGCCTAAATAGTACACTTGCAGAGAGAGCTACATATCCCCCTGGGGTGGCAGTTCAGGTACTTACAACTACACTACACTGCAGAGGCACAGCTGGGACTCCGAGGGGTACGTTTAAGTAATTTTAAACTAGAGCGTGCATTTCTTTCATCTAATCACACATGACTTATTTCTGCGTACTTCTCCTTACTACTAGACAGATCTTCTGCCCAGCTAACTAAAGTACAAGACAGGTGGCTGGATGATATCCCTGACCTATCTCCAGATGACTGGAATGAGGTGTATGCCTCATGTCCCGATACTATAATCTCTGCTAGGGACAAACTCATACAATTGAGATACTTACTCAGAATGTATTATACACCTAAGCATTTATTTCATATGCGCAAACGCTCCATCCCCACACGCCATATATGTGAATGAGAAAAATGGGACTTTATGCATATGGTTAGGTACATTAAGTCCAGAACATTTTTGTTTGAGATTACTGCATTTATTTCAGTTCATTTTGATCTCCCCAATGTCTGAAGCCCTAAGTGTTGTCTTCTCGGGGTATTTGATAAAATTGAACTCATTGCTTAAGCTAAACGAGTTTTACGAATACTGCTCTATTACGCCAGGAAAACCGTTGCATTGCACTGGATACGTTCTGACCCCCTGCACATTGGTTTGTGAAAATGTTTAATTGAACCTCCCACTTTATAAGCTAACTTATGAGGCAAGAGGGTGTCCAGGAAAGTTTACTAGACTCTGGGGGCCCTGGCTGGACACAAGACAAAAGTGACTGTCTTCTACATTTAAGCCTAGTACACATGGGCCCAATGTCGGGCGACATCGGCAGGTTCATTAAAAACCGGCCAACATTCAGCCCGTGTGTATGCCAGCCGGTCCACCAGAAGCCAGCCGTTTGGCTAGCTTCTGTCAGATGAGCATGCTTGAAAACCAGCAGCCGACCTGCTCCCGATCAGCGGACCGGAATGTTTTGTTTGGGGTGGCAGTCCCCCTGTCAGAGCACAATAGACCAGCGGGGGAGATCGCTGTACTAACATCAGAGTGTTAGTGTAGAGGCTCTGACCAGAACTGTCAGGTTTTTTTTCGGGTTGAACAAAAAAAGACTAGTGGTGTGTACCAGGCTTAACTACTTCCCCCGCCAGAGACTTGAAGTGATATCTGAATGATGCCTCATCCAGATATCTGTTTTTAGCAGGCGATTCCCTACACTGTAAAAACAATCATAGTGGCTGTTTTGACGCTTGATTGCTTTTACAGGCAAGCGAAGGGGGACGCGTGTCCCCCTCTACCACCCTCCGGTGCTTCTCTGGTCTCGCCCGTGCGATCAGCGAGCCAGAGAATGAACACCGTTGGCGGCAGAAGTTTACCATAGAGCAATCCCTGTGACCCTCCGAGGCCAGAAGCGATGTCATGACGTCACTTCCGGTGCCGACAGATGTAGATACTGACATGTTTTTTTTTTTTGTTGGAAAGCCGGAGACCGATTTATTTTTTTTGGATCTCAGGCTTTCAAGCATAGAGACTTATAGACCCCAGATCTCTCCATAAAGAGGACCTGTCATGCCCTATTTTTATTTCAAGGGATGTTTACATTCCTTGTAATAGGAATAAAAGTGATCAAAAAGTAAAAGATTAAAGGGACACTGTAAAAATAAAAATTTTTTAAATAAAATAAACAATAAAAAAAAACAATTAAAGAGCCCCCTTCCCCGCGAGCTTGCACGCAGTAGCAAACGTATACGTTGGTCACACCTGCATATGTAAACGACATTCAAACCGCACATGCGGAAGCAATATTTCTAGCACTAGACCTACTTTGTAACTCTAATGCCCCGTACACATGGTCGGACTTTGTTCGGACATTCCGACAACAAAATCCTAGGATTTTTTCCGATGGATGTTGGCTCAAACTTGTCTTGCATACACACGGTCACACAAAGTTGTCGGAACATCCGATCGTTCTGAACGCGGTGACGTAAAACACGTACGTCGGGACTATAAACGGGGCAGTGGCCAATAGCTTTCATCTCTTTATTTATTCTGAGCATGCGTGGTACTTTGTCCGTCGGATTTGTGTACACACGATCGGAATTTCCGACAACGGATTTTGTTGTCGGAAAATTTTATATCCTGCTTTTAAACTTTGTGTGTCGGAAAATCCGATGGAAAATGTGTGATGGAGCCCACACACGGTCGGAATTTCCGACAACAAGGTCCTATCACACATTTTCCATCGGAAAATCTGACCGTGTGTACGGGGCATAAACTGGTAACCTGTAAAAATTGTTAAAGCGTAGTCCAGGGGTAGGCAACCTGGGGCCCTCCAGCTGTTGCAGAACTACAGGTCCCATCATGCCTCTGGGAGTAATTGTAACTGCCAGCCTTGCAATGCCTCATGGGAAATGTAGTTCCACAACAGCTGGAGGGCCCCAGGTTGCCTACTCCTGGCGTATCCTATGGAGATTTGTAAATACAGAAGTTTAGCACCATTCCACGAGAGCGCGCAATTTTAAAGTGTGACATGTTAGGTATCTATTTACTCAGGGTAACATCATCTTTCACATTATACAAAAAAGTTGTGGTAAATATTGTGTTTTTTTTTTTTTTATGCTTCCAAAAAAGTTGCGTTTGAAAAATTGCTGCGCAAATACCGTGTGACATAAAAAGTTACAACGGCCTCTATTTTATTCCCTAGGGTCTCTGCTAATAGAATATATATATTGTTTGGGGGTCCTAAGTAATTTTCTAGCAAAAAAATTATGATTTTTACATGTAGGAGAAAAGTGTCAGAATTGGCTTGGGAGGCAAGTGGTTAAGTCTCTGACCTTATACCTTAGTTACCTTCTATTTTAAGTCGAACCATCCCCTCTGTTCTTGCTACTACCCCCTTTGGGCTGGGGGTCAGAGTGTCGTTATGACTTTTTGGACAACGACTAGCATTGTGCCCTTCTCGTTTCTTTTTATTTTAGTAACTTTTTGTGGTGATGGGTGCCTGGGTGGACACACTCAGTCTAATAACATATATGAGCGCAGTATTCTTATATCCGGTTGAATTGAACAGGAATGCGGTGCCTGTCCGGATTACATGCCGTTTCCCCGACCGCTCCTGTGTGAACCCAGTATAGAAAGACAGGCAAGCACCATCAATGCAGCAATAGGCAAACAGTTTATCAAAAACTGTTATGACAACTCACATGTTAAAAGTACATATCTCGCATGTCAAATCCAAATCTGCATGGTCATAGTGTCCCCGTCCCGCGAGATCTACATTGATTTTTGATTTACATTTGATGGCAAATCACAATTACACAAACTAGCTACAAATTGTAAGATTTTTGATTTACCTGTAAAATCCATTTCTGAGTAAGACTAAAGTTCCTGTGTCCTGTACTGAGAAAGGGATTTTTCGAGTAAGTCTAAACAAGAACAGTTCAGTACTGTCCAGCGGCGGCCGGTCCATAAGGGAATCCGCCCCCTAGTCTCCATGCGGGGCGCCGGACTCATATCTTTTTTAAGCACATGATTAGAGCCTAAAGCTCTAATTGGCTTCAAAAAGGTTGGGCTTGGGGCGCAGAGCACTGAGCCCCGACCCACTTGTGACATTAGTGAATCAATATTCGCTATGGTCTTCCGGCTTCTCCTCCCAGCCAATCAGGACAGGAGGAGGATCTTAAGACCAGATTAGCTGGGAGGAGAAGCCAGGAAAGCCACGACCTGGATGGGGTAAGTGCGGACTTGGCGGGGGGGGGGTTTGTTTACTGCCCCCCCAAAAAATGGAGCACCAGCCGCCACTACTGCTGTCCATGATACTTTTTTAATTTGCGCTATTATTTACATTTTCAGGACAATCTTTCATGGGGTTTCCTTCTTCATGGTCCAAGCAGACCAACAAAAAGCAATTGCCCCAAAAGCTTGTCCTGAAAATGTTAATACCAACAAAAAAAGTATCGCCGATAGTACTCAATTTTATTTTTTCTTGCAAGTACAATAAGTATATTCTCATGGGCACAGCAGTTCGGCTCAGAAACAATACTGACACACCTTGTCTGTGCAGTCTGTTGAGCTTGTATTTTTGTATTATATAAAGAAGTTTTTAGCCCAGCATCCAAAGTCAGAATGCCCTGTGAGCAAAGTTCATAAACTGCATATGTCAATGTCACAAAGCCCAGAAGTATTTAGACAGAACAAGCAGCTCCTGTTAAAGCAACATAGCCAAAGCTATAATGATGATGGAATCATGGAGAAATACTATTCCATCTGTGGGTGCTGTTGATAAGCACACAATCTGTTCATGAATTGGTTTCATCGCCATGTGCATCGCCAATATTGGATTGAACAGTCACTTTGGCTTCCTCATCCAGTTGCTCCGGTATTGAACAGTGCAAGCAGGGGGTCCACATGTTCATGTTACTCTGGCACATTTTGCCTAAAAGGGCTTCCTCGAAGGGTATGGCTCCTTATGTTTGAAAATGGAACTCTCTAATATAGCATCTTCATTTACAAGGTAAAATCTTGTTGCTTTTGCACAGACTGATATGTGAAATCTATTTGAAGCTCATCTCTGGGCAACAAAAAAAGCTAACCACTCTCTCTAAAGACTCTCCAGCAAATGTAATTTCCCAGTCTGGCAACTGAATGAAAACAGAGGGACAGGGGATCCCGCTTGTGGTCATTGACCAAATATGGTGAGAGTCCTTCCCTAGCATATTGAGTTGGAGGTTGGTGTGTTCTGTTTTGGTGGGTGTCGTTTACTGTGATTGATATGGATCTACACTGCTGGACAGGGAATTTTCCACTTGGTTCAGGTGGCTGGCTTACTCCCACCCTTCCTAGCCAGCCAGGTTGGGGGTAACCCCATGCTTTTTTCCCTTTTTTTTGCATGGGGTTCCCCCCTAAATCCATTCTATACCAGACCCTCATCAGAGATAATGGCCTTGTATGGATTCACAGGGGGAACATGCTGTTTTTCTTTTTTTTTTTTTTCTTTCTATGGGCTCCTTCTTTACAATACATATCAGACCCTCATCTAAGATTAAAGTCTGATATGGATGTTAAGGGAAAGTAGCAGTCGAAAAATCCCATTTAGCAGTAATTTAAATGGTAATTTTTCTTTCTTTGTAAACTTGTCTTTTGCTTTAATACATAATATGGATGCACAACATGATGTACAGGTTAAAGGCTTCCCCCAAGCATGTTATTTAAAGGAATCACATATTTTTAATATTGCCCTTTAAAGTATTCCTAAACCTGGAACAGTAAAATCAGCTTGTTATACTCAATGTGTTATAATCATGCTTGTTATACTCACTGTGGAACTTAAGGGGTTAATCCTGTGCATTGTGTAAAATGGCTGTTTGATCATGTCTTCTCTGATCCTCCAGTACTTCCACAGTCCCCAGTCCATTTCCTGATAGTACGGAGCATTGGGGGCACTCTGCACATGCTCAGTTTGATGTGTATTCCTAGAATTTTCTTTTATTGGGAGGGTGCACAGGACCTATCAACACTGTCCAGACAGAGGGTCAGGAGTCATGCAGCCTCATGGGATAGTCAGAGGGGAATGAAAACTCCTCCTAAAAGCTTTAACCAGTGCTCGGCTGGACACTGATAGAAGTAATAAAACTGCTATATACTGCCATTGAGTAAAGGTATTTAGCAGTTTATATTTACTAAAATAAAATAATAATTTTGGCGCTCACGTGACTGCCCACCGCTCTCCTCTCCCAATCTGAGAAGTACAGTGGGAGGAGCTGAGAATCCCTCGCTGACGTTAACCGAGAGGAGGGGAGGAGAGCGACGGGCAGTCACGTGAGCGCAGAGCGGCACTCTGAAATAAGGTATACACATACCCAGTTTACAAAGGAGAGGGCAGCACCCCAGGCAGGATCAGCCAGATATTTTAGATGATAGAAAGGGCCAAATTACACAGCACAAGCACTGTGCTGTTATTCATGCTTTAAAGGAACAGGATCCTTTTTTTTTTTTTTTTCAGGATTCCAATCGCTTTAAAGGGGTTGTAAAGGCAAAGGTTTTTTATCCTAATGCATTCTATGCATTAAAGTGATTGTAAAGTCTCGTAAAAAAAAAAAAAATCACAAACACGTTATACTTACCTTCTCTGTGCAGATAGGGTCCCTCTTCACTGCTCCTGGCCCCTCCCTCCTGACAAGTGCCCCCACAGCAAGCAGCTTTCTATAGGGGCACCTGAGCCGAGTCACAGCTGCCTGTGTCCATTCAAACATGGACCATCCAACTCCGTCCCATCCCCCCCCCCCCAATTGACTAACTGACTTTGATTGACAGCCGTGGGAGCCAATGGCACCGCTGCTGTGTCTCAGCCAATCAGGAGGAGAGTCCTAGATGCCTAAGACACTAGTGGACATCGCTGGAGAGAGATGGGGCTCAGGTAAGTAATTAGGGGTTGCTGGGGAGGCTGCTACACACAGAAGGTTTTTTATCTTAATGCATAGGGGATAAAAAACCTTCTGCCTTTACAACTCCATTAAGATAAAAAGCCTTCTGTGTGCAGCAGCCCCCCTCAGCCCCCTAACACTTATCTGAGGTCCCTCTAGCTCCAGCGATGTTGTAGGAATGTCTCAGCTGTCCAGGAAACCCCTCCTCAATGGCTTAGACAGCAACGCAGCGCCATTGGCTCACAAGTCAGTCAGCCAATGAGAAGAGAAAGGGGGAGGGGCCGGGCCGCAGCTCCGTGTCTGAATGTATACATGGAGCTGTGACTCGTCTCGGGTGCCCTCATAGCAAGCTGCTTGCCGTGGGGACACCCAACAGGAGGGAGTTGCCAGGAAAGACGAAGAGGGACCCGAGAAGAGGAGGATCCAGGCTGCTCTGTGCAAATCCACTACAAAAGAGGAGGTAAGTATGACATGTTTGTTACTTTTAATTAAAAAAAAAACGAGATTTTACAATCACCTTAAAATATTTTTAAATGAGTCATTTCCCGCTAATCACCAATTTTTTTTTTTTTGCATTGTTACATGCTCTTTGTTTGACAACCCCTTGCCTTGACAATGGCTTTGTTTACAAACCTTTTTGTCCCCATGTGATGGAAAAAAAAAGTTAAGCAAAAAAAAGAAATTAAATTTTTTTATGCAATAAAATATAGTTACACCCAAGCATTTAAAATTCCCCTAAAAAAATGTTGAGGCCCCCCACCCCCACCCCCACATATACGCCTGTACGAACACAAGTGCATGCATCGGGGGAGCGCCTACATGTGAAAACATAGATTACGATAAACATGTTACATATTGCTGTGCACGTCGAAATGAGAGCAATAATTCTAGCACAACACCTCCTTTGTAACACTAAACTGATGGCCTATAGGGGGCTTTTGAAGCGTCGCCTATAAAGAATGTAGGGTACTGAAGGTTGGCACACACAAATTGAAGGTTTGACATGTTGGGTATCTATTTACTCGGTGCAACCTTTTCATTTATATTTTACCAAAAATGTGGGTAGTTTATTGCATTTGTTTGTCCTAAAATTCACTTTTGCATGTTTTTAATCAAAATTTTGCATTACCTAGACCTTGTGGTAATATCAAGTGGCATCAAAAAATTGGAACTACCACTTTTTTATTCTCTAGGGTGTATGCTTTCAGAAAATGTATAATGTTTGGTGCTTTATGTAATCTTCAGGCCTGAAATAATTTTTTATAACATGTGCAAAAAAATGCCAAAAACGGCTCTGGCAGTAAAGGGGTTAAACGAGGTGCTTCCCGCCGTATGGTGTTTTAAAAATATTTGCATTGGTGCATGTTCCCCCAGGGCAGTGCCCAGCTTCCCATTCCCGTTATTTTACAACCCCTTCCCTATTAGTCTTAAAGTAGAAATTCACCCTAAAGCTAAAATCTGTAAATCTACTTGCATCTGCAATCTAAGACTAACTTATCTAGCCCTGTAAAGTAGAAATCTCTATACCTACAGTGAGAGAAAAAAAAGCATTTGATCCACTGCTGATTTTGTCTGTTTGCCCAATGACAAAGAAATGATCAGTCTATCATTTTAATGGTCGGTTTATTGTAACAGTGAGAGACAGAATAACAACAAAAATATCAAGAAAAAATACATTTAAAAAAAATATAAATTGATTTGCATTTTAATGAGTGAAATAAATATTTGACCCCCTATCAATGAGCAAGATTTCTAGCTCCCAGGTGTCTTCTATACAGGTAATGAGCTGAGATTAGGAGGAATGCTGCCTATGACCCCAAGAACACCATCCCCACCGTCAAACATGGAGGTGGAAAAATTATGCTTTGGGGGTGTTTTTCTGCTAAGAGGACAGGACAACTTCACTGCATCAAAGGGACAATGGATGGACGGGGCCATTTGCTGTCAAATGTTGGATGAGAACCTCCTTCCCTCAGCCAGGACATTGAAAATGGGTTGTTGATGGGTATTCCAGCATGACAATGACCCAAAACACAAGGGCAAGGCAACAAAGGAGTGGCTCAAGAAGAAGCACATATTAAGGTCCTGGAGTGGTCTAGTCAGTCTCCAGACCTTAATCCCATAGAAAATATGTGGAGGAAGCTGAAGGTTCGAGTTACCAAACGTCAGCCTCAAAACCTTAATGAAGTGGTTCTCAACTCCTGTCCTCAGGACCCACTAACAGGCCAGATTTTACGTATTACCTTGGGGAGATGCAGACTAGAATACTGCAGTCACTAAGCAGCAAATTATATCAGTTGAGAACCACTGCCTTAATGACTTAGAGAGGATCCGCAAAGAGGAGTGGGGTAAAATCCCTCCTGAGATGTGCAAACCTGGTGTCCAACTACAAGAAACGTCTGACCTCTGTCCGCTCCGGACCGGTCATCAGCGGCGGATGCTGTGTGCAGGACACAGCCGACATGGGTTGTGAAATTAATGGGAAGTGACGTCACCCATAGACTTACTATGGGGCTCCTGTTGTCGGCTGCCTCCTCTGCACGCGTCTTCACAGAGAAGCCACTGCTGACAGCTTAGTGTGGGACCTGATCGGCTTCAGAAAAGGTATATATGTTGATTTCTTCTTTACAGTGCTAGATACTGTAGGTTAGTCTTAGATTGTGGATGCCTGTAGATTTAGACCCCTTTCAGATTGGGGCAGTTTGCAGGCGCTATTGCGCTAAAAATAGCGCCTGCAAACCGACCTGAAACAGCCGCTGCTTTCACACTGGAGCGGTGCGCTGGCAGGACGGGAAAAAAAGTCCTGCTAGCCGCATCTTTGGAGCGGTGAAGGAGCGGTGTGTTTACCGCTCCTCCACCGCTCCTGCCCATTGAAAGCAATGGGGCAGAGCGGCTGTATCGCTGGCAAAGCCGGCGCTTTGCAGTGGTTTTTAACCCTTTCTCGGCCGCTAACGGGGGGTAAAACCTCCCCGCTAGAGGTTGAATACCGCCGCTAAAACAACGGTAAAGCGCGGCTAAAAATAGCGGCGCTTTACCGCCGCCCCAGTGTGAAAGGGGCCTTACAGATTTTAAAAATAGAGAAATTTGAATTTCAAGTTTCACCTTTGATTTACTTTATTTGGGTTTGCATAAAGTTCGCAATTTTCCTTTGCGTGTTTATGTAAAAATGGCAAATCACAAATACACAAGCTAGCTACAATTAGTAAGATTTTTGTGGCTGTTCTTGTGCAATCAAAACATGGAATGGAGGTACTGACATTGTTACTTGCATGTCATTTGACAAAAAGTCGATTTCGCCACTGTGATTTTGAGTAAAGTAGAGAACTCTGTTTTATGGCGATAAATAGTTTTTCACAGTTAAAGAGGAACTGCAGTCTGCTCACATCATTTGTAATAAAAACATCTTTGCCATTCTGAAGCTTCCCTCCAACCACTTTGCAGATTATTTTATATATACTGGGATTCTGTACTTGCCAAATATGCTGCAGAAATCTCCCTCCACTGAGTCTGGCTGCAATCATTTTAACTGTAGGCAGCTGAAGCTGCTACCTGTTAACTTTCCTGGATTTACACAGACACACAGAGGCACACCTCCAGCTCTGCAGCTCTCATTGGTCCTCTTATGACTCACCCCCCTCCCTTTCTGGCAAGCTCTCAGGAGAGTGAGAGAGAGAGCTGTGCATGATGTCATAAACCTAGGCTTTTTACCAGACAAGAAACAGGAAGTGGGCTGTATAAGGTATTTACTGGCAGAAAAAAAAAATGTTTTACTCTCTAAAGTTAAAACAACAAGGGCAGAAGATTTAATAGATGGGAAAATGAAAAAATTGCTAAAGATCCACTTTAACAATCTAATGATTAAATTATTAGTTGGGTTCCAATCTAAGCACATTTTTATTAGTTATTCATGGATCAAGCCCGATCATTTGGTTCCCATACTCCCAAGAATACCTCTGCTTTAAATGGTCCTGGATCCAAGCCTTTGAAAATAAAGCCTAGTGTGTCCATTGACTCCTGAGTCCACCTGCTCATGGGAGCGTGCCAGGGATGAATGGCTCCTGTGATGATTTGTCCATTAAATATCTCCTGATCGTGTCTTCAAATTACTGTATATCCATTTATGACGGGTATGATAGTGACTTCTACATAATCCTGCTGCTATTTATTTAGTGGCACTTTAGTCACCTCTATTTTTGAGTGTTATGTGAAGACATCACTTTCTTTACAGTCATTTTGTGCAAATACTAGGGATTTACAAAGCTGCAACATCATTTTACAAAAGCTCAAAACCCATGACTTATTTTAATGACATTTCAGTTTGGCTCAGTTCACACCTGCGATTCCACTGCGGTTTCCCGCATCGCACCCGACTCGCACAACAGTTTACACTGCTATATGCGAACTGCCAGGAGTGTCAATACATTGTTAATGACACCCCCATTTCAGCTCGCATATCGCACTGCAAACTGACAGTTTGGACAGGAATCGGATCACACGGGTGTTAACACCCATGCGATCCGATTCTGGTGCAGACCAAACAAAGGGTCCTGTGCGAGTTTGGTCCGAATGAGATGCAATATCAGCCATACTATCTGTATGGCTGAAATCGCGTTGCACAGACATCGCATGTGATTTGCACTGCAGTGCGGTGCGAATCACATGCGATCTCGCAGAGGGAGAAAATTATTATTTTTTATTTTTTTTTGTAAAGCGCTTGTCAGATAGAAGAAGATCTGGGTAGAAAATCTGCTTTTGTTGCAGGGATTTCATTCACAAGCCCTGTCAGAGGCATTCTGTACATCCCTATGCTCTGTGTGATTTATAACTGTTCCCATCGGCCTCCTCTAGCTTTTCTGCTTTGACATCTTGGGATTAATGGCTACAATGGTGACAGTTCCATTAGCACTCAGAGTGTGCAGATAACTCACAAATGGCAGGTAGCTTCCTACTGTATTGATAAATGGCTTTCTCTGTTTTACAGACACAGAAGGGGAGGTGTGTTCTATACTATCTTATGTTTTAATGTGCAGCATTTAATGGCTGCTGAACAATTTTTTTTTTATCGTTATTTTTTTTTTCTTCTAGTTTACAAATTGCAGTAAATGATCTCAGAATTATGTTCTTGATGCAAGCTGTATGCATACATAACGTTTTTTAAAATGATTTCACACCTATGCGTTTTGTCGCATTGCAGATATGGCGCGTTTAAAAAAATCCTGCTTGGTGCATTTTTGATGCAGTTTTAACAAAAACACTCTGTATAGTGATGAATACTAATCTATGTGAAATGCACATAAACCTATTACACATTACCCCAAAATGAACATCATCCATTCCATAGCTTACAGACTGTCCTAAATGTAACATGGAAAAACCATCTTTTCTGGCAATGCCCATCTATCCAGAGATTTTGACCACTTACCTGCACCTTTTTAAAAGACATTACTGGTCACTGGACACTCTTTTCTAAGCTCACCCAGTTCCGATTGTCCGCTCAAACCCCGATGTGCCTCCAGAACTTCCACTTTGAGCATTTTGCCTATTGTTGGCCCAGTGCTCCAAAAAAAAAAAAATATATATATATATATATTATTCATACTCTCTATAAGGTTATGCACATACAGTGCTGTGAAAAAGTATTTGCCCCTTCCTAATTTTTTTTGTTGCAGATTTTTCACACTTAAAGCAGAGTTCCACCCTAAAGTGGAAGCTCCGCTTATCTGCCTCCCCCCCCCCCCTTCGGTGCCACATTTGGCACTTTTCGGGGGAGGGAGGGGGGGAGCAGGTACCTGGTTTTGACAGGTACCCATCCCCACTTTTGAGAGATCTCACCGCAGTGAGATCCCTGGGAAGTTCGGCCCCCTTCTCCTTCCCCCACCGCTTTGCGCATGCGCAGTAGGCAACCGGCTGTGAAGCCGAAAGGGTTTACTGCCGGTTTCTCTTACCATGAATGGCGGCAGCACCCGAGAGCTAATAGAAACATCAGCTGGGGTGCCGACATCGCTGGATCCTTGGACAGGTAAGTGTCCTAGTATTAAAAATCAGCAGCTACAGTATGTGTAACTGCTGACTTTTAATTTTTTGCTGGGGGACATTTTTTGCTTTTTAAATGATTCAGATCATCAAACAAATTAAGGTGTTTGAACTTTTATTGTGTTTATTGTTTGTTTATTAATATTGTGATTGATTTTTTATTTTTTTTTTCGTTTTGTTTGAGTGTGTATGTGCATGTATGTGTATGATTGTGTAGTTAGATTATTGGTAATTCATTACAGTATATTTGACTTATTAATTATTGTATGACTTTATAGTGATGAGACATTAAATAGTTTATTATTAATTATGGAGAAGGGGTGGGATTAGATAAGTTTGAACTTCTTCCCATTGCTTTTCGGATATGTAAACTAAATAGTTTTTTTATAGTTTTTTTTTTTTTTGTCTTCTTTTGTAACTAGTTTTTTTGTGACTGTCTACTACTGAATGTTTACTTCTTTTATTTTGTATGGTTTTTCCTTTCTTTTAAATGTTCAAAATAAAGTAAAACCAACTAACTAAATTTTAATATTACACAAAGGTAACCTGAGTAAATACAAAATGCAGTTTTTAAATGATGATTTAATTTATTAAGGGAAAAAAGCTGTCCAAACCCGCCTGGCCCTATGTGAAAAAGTTACGTTCAATTTCACTTGCTACAGCCAGGCCTGATTACTGCCAGACCTCTTGAATCAAAAAATCACTTAAATAGAAGCTGTCTGACAAAGTGAAGCACACTAAAACATCTTAACAACCAACACATCATACCGCGATCTAAATTCAAGAACGGATGAGCAACAAAGTTATTAACATGTATGAGTCTGGAAAGGGTTGCACCAAAACCACTTTTTTAAGACAGAGTACAAGTACCAATACTTTCTTTCAAGTACTCGCCAATACCGATTACTGATACTTTTTTAATGTAATCGTTTTTTATTTTATTTTTTTACATTTTTATTTTTTACAATTTCTTTTAAATAATTTTTTACATTTATTTTCTTTTACAATGCTTTCTTTTTTTTGGGGGGGGGGGGGAGTGGACAGTGTCAATGTGTTTTTTTATTTAATGTTTTATGCTTTTTACAATTTAACCTTTCAAATATTTTTTTTTATCAGCCCTCTTGGGGGGGCTTTGGTGAGGTATCAGGGGTCTTAACAGACCCCTGACATCTCCCTTTTGAGACAGGGAAAGGGACTGAGGACACAAATTCCCCAGTCCCTTTCTCAGCAGCCTCAGCTGCACTGGAGATAGCGGCTCCTCTCCATTCATAAACTGAACCATCGTGAACACAGTTTACAATGCTCAGTTATGAATAGACAGAGTCAGTGATCACTGACTCTGTGCATTCAGAAAAGGAAGGAGCTGGTAAATGATAGATAGACTCCTTCCTCCACTCTCCATCCTCCGCTCTCCATCCTGACAGATCGAGGACAAAGGGGGTGGAGGAGCACGAAGAGGAACAGGAGCAGAGCACGGAGGGGAACAGGAGCAGAGCACGGAGGGGGACAGGAGCAGAGCATTGAGGGGGACAGGAGCAGAGCACGGAGGGGGACAGGAGCAGAGCACGGAGGGGGACAGGAGCAGAGCATTGAGGGGGACAGGAGCAGAGCACGGAGGGGGACAGGAGCAGAGCATGGAGGGGGACAGGAGCAGAGCACGGAGGGGAACAGGAGCAGAGCACGGAGGGGGACAGGAGCAGAGCACGGAGGGGAACAGGAGCAGAGCACGGAGGGGAACAGGAGCAGAGCACGGAGGGGGACAGGAGCAGAGCACGGAGAGGAACAGGAGCAGAGCACAGAGGCGGACAGGAGAACAGAAGGGGGGCGGAGGAGTCTGAAGAAGCATGGAGGAGGACACAGAGGGGGACTGGAGAAGGATACGGGGACAGTCAGGGGATGATCGGTACGGCAGTGGGGGGAGTTACAAGCACCGATCCCCCTGTATAGCTGAAAGCCATGGGAGGGAGAGGAGGAGAAGCGGCTGTCAGCTGCTTTATTGTCAGCTGCTTTATTGAAATCTATACAGGGGGTTTGGTGCTTGATACTGCCGCCACCGATCACCCCTGACTGCCCAGGTATCGAATCAAGCATCGGAGCATTTACTAATATCGGTATCGGTGCAACCCTAGTTGCAACCAAACAAATTCTCAACAATGTCTATGGATACAGAGGTGAGTGAAGACTTGTTTTAAAGTGCTTTACTGCTTGTTGAGAATATGTATATACTTTAGTGTGTTTGATCTTGGCCCAGGTTTACTTTGAAGGAGAACTCTATATAAAACATGTTGATAAGCTAGAATAATACTGTAGGTTTTGTGAAGCTATGTAAACCACAGAAGTGTGTATATTAAAGGTACATATCTGTTCCTAAAAGTCTGATATATGCTTGCAATAGGAGCATTGTGTGGATACGAGTACCCTTTTGATCATTTTGTCATCTTGCCACAGTTAAAGTACTGTATATTAGCTGGGAATGATTGCAACCAATGTGTTTTTAAAATACAAAAGGCACCTCAGACCCCCTATTATCATTTTATTAGCACCCCCAACACTCCTGTCTCCTCCAATGCCAACATTAAAAAGATCCATGTCCTGTTAAGGCTCAGATAAAAGAAATCCTTGGCCTCGATATATCCCCCTTTCCCCGATTCATTTTCTCTTCCACATCCCTCCCCTACCGGTTAGCCAGTATAAGAGAAGCGTTTTGCCTCACTTGTTGAATGCAGCTAAGCGTTTGCTCCTAATTTATTGGAAGCGCGCACATATTCCTAGGCGGGAGTAGTGGATCCGCAAGGTGAATGAGATCAGGGAAGCTGAGGATTGGATTGCAACCTGCAAAGGCACCCAAGAACTATTCACCAGCATCTGGGCATTATGGCTAGACCACATTTACGGTTCAGCACGAGTATCATCCAGTTTGCACTTGGCATTGCAAGAATTGGCAGAACCATCCCTTCGACGGCATATTCAGCTTCAACAGCAGTGAAACCAGGCTTACCTTTTGGTAAATGATAAGGCCATCTCTTATCCCCCCCACTCTTTTCCCCTTCTTTTTAGTCTACTATTATTTTTGCTTTTACAGAGTGGCGGACTTGGTGTGAGTGATTGTATAATACTACTGTATATTGTATTGTTTTCCAAAATTCCTGTTCTTCTTTTTCCCCCTACGTATTATTTTCTAATGCATTGGATTGACATGCAGAATTAATGTCTCACTATCGCGAGGGAGGTCACCTCTTATGAGGATGACGTTGATTCCCCTCTTCGATACTTCGGCATTCTCTAGAGTAGCACAGGGAGAGGTTTGATGGAGGTCTTTTGCACCTCCCTCTCCCTGTGTTTGATCCAGTCGGGCTGCCTGGACTTACAGTTAATATTTTTCTGGTTTCCTTGATTTATGTTCATGTGAGACTAAGTTTGGAATATGGGTTTCCTTGTTGGGATCCTTTAACGCACAAGTCCGTGGCTATGTCTTTCTGGCCGCTCCTCATTTCTTTTGAGGAGAGCCCTATTGTTATATTGGCCCTCTTTTCTTTCTTTCTTCATCATCTATACTTATATATAATGCACATGTCCTCAAGAAGCTTCTATCTGAACTTTCCTGAATATGTTTGGTATGACATATTATTTTTTTTTCTTTGTCTTAAAGATTATATATAAAAAAAAAGATCCATGTCCGTGTCCTGAAGTGATGATGTCACTTCCCTGGTCATGTGACATTGCTCGATCCTAGTGAGGAGCTACTAGACTCGGGCACTGTCATAGGGAGAAGGTCACAAGCTGCTTCATACCCGGAGATGGGACAATATTGGGACAGATGCAGGGAATAAAAGACTCTTTCAGAGACACAGTTACTTTTCCCTGCATGGGCTAAGTGACTTTTTCTCTTTAAGTCGGGGAAAATAGGTACATCAGAAAAGATGTTCTCTGATTGGATGATGTGAAGACTCTGACATCATCCACCCCTCCTATCAGCCTTATCCACTCAAAGAACACCTTGTGTTTATTGAAATAAAAATACAAGACCTTCACTGAATGGCAAAGGTGCAAAGCGAGTAACCCTGTGTTCAATATACAGAAAACAAGTCACTTGAGCAGCATCTACACATCATATTGCTGTATGAGATCTCGGTAATGTGCTACTAACAACGCTCAACCAAATCGCAAAGGAGATCGCAGCTGGCTCTAGCACCACTGGTATGAATTTAAAAGTAGGAAAACATCTCATCAACATTGCATGCTGACACATGTCATGGGCCGTACACACGATAGGATCTTCTGACAACAAATGTTGGATGTCAGCTTGTTGCCGGAAAGACCGACCGTGTGTACGCTCCAGAGAACATTTGTTGTCAGAATTTTTGCCAACAAATGTTTGAGAGCAGGTTCTCAAATTTTCCGCCAACAAGACTTGTTGTCGGAAATTCCGAGCGTGTGTACACAATTCCGACGCACAAAAGTCCACACATGCTCGGAATTAAGCAGAAGAGCTGCACTGGCTATTGAACTTCATTTTTCTCGGCTCGTAGTACGTGTTGTACGTCACCACGTTCTTGACATTCGGAATTTCCGACAACATTTGTGTGACCGTGTGTATGCAAGACAAGTTTGAGCCAACATCCTTCGGAAAAAAATCCACGGTTTTGTTGTCGGAAAATCCTAACATGTGTACATGGCTTTAGTCTACAGCCTTTTTAAAGGCAAATGCCGCGTACACATGATCGGGATTCTGGTCGGAAAAAGATATGATGGCTTTTCCGACGGGATTCCGCTCAAGCTTGCCTTGCATACACACGGTCACACAAAAGTTCGCTGAACTTTCGACTGTCAAGAACGCAGTGACGTACAACGCTACAACAAGCCAAGAAAATTAAGTTCAATGCTTCCGAGCATACGTCTAATTGTTTCCGAGCATGCGTAGGAATTCTGCGCGTCGGAATTGCTACAGACGATCGCATTTTCGGATAGGAACTTTTTCCGACCGAAAAATTGAGAACATGCTCCCAGTCTTTTGCTGGCCGAATTTCCAATCGTGTGTACGCGGCATTAGAGTTTTCAATTGATTTCCAGTTGTTATTGTGAAGCGCACAGGTGTGTTATACAATACCCCAACTATACATTGTCTAAAATATGCATGGAGCAGTGTAAATGTGTACTGGATCTAGAAGGACTTTGAAGCCAAACATTATTGCAAATTGTTGTAAAATTTCTGTAAGTAATTCCTGTTGCCACCACTTATCAGCTCAATTCTCATCCAAATGCTGGATTGGGATGTAATGGATTTCTTTTGTTTAGTAAGTAGGTGTAAACAGTCACAAGATCAGGGAAATATCACTTATGATAGGAATTTACGGCTCCCTCGTACATTGGTAGACATACTGTATCAGTCTACAATGACTCCATTATAGTGGAGGTTTTTTTATATTGTTCAGTCAGCTATAAAAATGTGTTCTCATACTTGCCTTAAGAGTGAAAATGTCCATAAACGGCCTGTTAAAACCAACCGACCATCAATCACCTTTCATTTCTTATATTAAGCAGGCCATAGATGGTTCCTGCTTAACCGACTGAAATTCGAACCGTGTTTGGGCAAGCTGAATGTACCAAGTTGAATAAACTTGGGTACAACCAGCAAGCTAGATTTTTGGGCCGGCCATAAACGAAGCAAAATTCTTTCCTGCAACCACGGTGTTGACAGGGGAATTCCTCCCACAGAGCTATTGTGTTCTCCCAGCCAGGGGGGACAGGGGAAGCCCTTCCAACCAAGAGAACACAGTAATCAAAGGGAAATGAGTAGACGTGATGGAAGTTGCTGCTACTGTCTCTTCCCGTCTATGTACTACCTTCCCGTCTGTCTCTTCCCAAGCTATGTACTACCTTGTAACTAAGGCCTTACTAATTCAAGAGAACACAGTGATTGTTGCTAGCGGCTATAACAGGCGCTAGCAATAATCACATTTAAAATCCAGCAGGCTGGTTGTACTTAAGTTGATCGATCAACTTGGGTCCATTCAGCCTGCCCATACATGGTTTGAATCTTGGCCGGTTCCTGTCGAACCGGCCGAGATTCAAACCATCTATGGCCGGCTTTACCTGCGATTATCGCTAGCGGCTGCTATGGCCACTAGTAATAATTACTTTGTTCTCCTGGCGGGGATGGCTTCCACCGCCCCCCCACCCATGGTTAAACAAAAGAAATTTGCTACGCCTATGGTCAGCCTTACTCCTGTGAGGATGAAATCTGGCACTGTCCATGTTCTCATTGCAGCTCAGCAGGCAAGTGGTTAGCATGCTTGTATTGCAGCACTGAAGTCCTTATATTAATCCCTACTGATAAATCATGAGAATAAACATTGCATGCTTTCTCCAACTTTTAGGTTTTCCTCTTGATTTTCTACTTTCCTCCTACACCACAAAAACATACTGGTTGGTGACATGGCTTCTGACTAGACTTGCCTTCGTGTAGGTGACTGTGGTAGGGATATTGGGGTATAGGCTGGCAGTGATGTGGATGGCAAGGTGGTAAGTGAAAGTGGGAAATTAATAATTGCTCTTTGCATTGCCAGAAGCCTGCAGATGTATATGTCAAGCTTAGCAAAGTCTGTTTGAGATGTGTGTACATTAAGAGTCATAGCACACAGTGCAAATATGGAATTCCAGACATGACTCTCTGATTTATGGTGTGTTTGGATGGGGTACATATGGGCAGGTGTGTTTGATGCAAAGAATAAATTATGCATGGCCATCTGTATAGGAGAAATCATATGACTTGTCCCTCCCTAGGGAAGGCTATAAGACAGATATGATGCACTTTTGTCTTTCCCGTGTCCTGTAAAACTCAGATATGTTTTCTCATCTGTTTACGACTGCTGTGTTTTATTATTACCGGAGAGAGCTGTCCTGGCAGCTCTACATCATGAACACGGCAACTACTACATGCCCAGTTGTTTTTCATGTATAATCTGTAGGAAATGGTTTTGAGGTATTTATTGCGATAAGCCCTTTACGCTGCTCTGTTGTCACAAAGGATCACTTTTCAGCATGGGAATGCACCACATACAGTTTTGCAGATCTGTACAGACAATAACAGTGCTTTATGAGCTGCAAAACATGTTTATGTGCTGTACAGTTAGCTTTCCACTATATGTCTGTTATGTGTTCCTATTCACAGAGCATGCCTAAAAAAAGTTTTTGAAAAATATTTCTTGCCTTTTAGATGTTTCTCGGGACGAGGTGTCATGGCTGACTGCAAGGTTTTTTAACCACTTAAGGTTAAAATCTTTTTTTTGCTAGCAAATTACTTAGAACCCCCAAACATTTATATATATATTTTTTTTCAGACACCCTAGAGAATAAAATGGTGGTCATTGCAATACTTTATGTCACACCGTATTTGCGCAGCTGTCTTACAAGCGCAATTTTTTTGAATGAAAAAATAAGACAACAGTAAAGTTAGCCCAATTTTTTTCTATATTGTGAAAGATAATGTTACGCCGAGTAAATTGATACCCAACATGTCATGCTTCAAAATTGCGCCCGGTCGTGGAATGGCGACAAACGTTGGCACTTAAAAATCTCCATCGGCGACGTTTAAAAATTTCTACAGGTTACCAGTTTTGAGTTACAGAGGAGGTCTAGGGCTAGAATTATTGCTCTCGCTCTAACAATCGTGGCGATACTTCACATGTGTGAGGGTCACATTTATTCCTATTACAACGAATGTAAACATCCCTTGTAATAGAAAAAAAGCATGACAGGACCTCTTTAATGTGAGATCTGGGGTCAAAAAGACCTCAGCTATCACATTTACCCTTAAATGCAATTATAAAAAAAAAAATGTCTTCTTATTTTTTTTTTTTTTCAATAAAAAAAATTTTCCCCTTTAAGGACAATGGGCGGAAGTGACGTTTGACATCGCTTCCGTCATCCAACGTCATTAAAGTCATCGATTGAGGGGCCATCATTCCCTCACTTGACTCACAGCCTCTGGGGGGAAAGGATCGGATCGTCTCCGCCGATACCGGCAGCTCCGGTAAGCGGTGGAGACAACTGAACCTATCTGCAGCCAAGACCCCGGTATTCTACGTCAAAGTACCGGCGTACAGCTACAGCGGTTTGCGGTAAGTGGTTAAACAGTGTTAGAGTGAGCCTGTTATGGCAGACATAGCTGTCCAGTCCCCTCTCAAACAAAGAGAACAATGTTGAATTTTTCCTTGCTGTACATTTGAGCTTAAAAATACTGCTTTTACAGGCGTTTGAGTTTTTTTTTCTCTGCTTCTAAACTCCTCTCTATGTTAACCTATATGTCCATGGACACTATAGACATTTACAGGAGTTTAGAGGCAGAAAAAAACATCACTTGTGCATTCAGGAGAGGAGCTTTTAAGCATAAAAAAACTGCTGACGCATTTAAACGTAAGTTAGCGCTTGCTGCTTTTAGCTTTTGATCGTTTTTTTTTTTTTATTCCAATAGCCAAAATAAATAAATAAACGCCCAAGCACTTGATGTGACTAAACATGCTTGAAAAAACCATGGCTTAGGAGTGTTTTTGCAACATGCTTTTCAGGAAAGGGGTGGGGACGGACGAGCGATCTCCGCCCCCCCCTCCTGGACCATACCAGGCCACACACCCTCAACATGGGGGTTGTGGGTGCTTTGGGGGCATCTTGTCCCCATGTTGATGCCTTTTTGCCATGTACACTGCCTTTTTTACCCCATGCTCATTCACATGGGGGCGTGATCTGGGGGACCAGATTCCGATAAGCCCCCTGCCCGCAGACTCCAACACTCCCACTGCCCAGGGTTGTCGGGAAGAGGCCCTTGTCCCCATAAATATTGTGAGGGCGTGTGGCCTAGTATGGTCCAGGGGGGGTGAGGGCGCTTGCTTGGCCCCCCTCCTTTCCTGACCTGCCGGGCTGCATACTTGGATAAGAGTCTTGTAAGGATTTGGGGGGGGGGGCACGCCTTTTATTTTGGTGCGGGGTTCCCCTCAAAATCCATACCAGACTGAACATTTTTTTTTGCCATTTTGGTGTGGGGTTCCCTTTTAAGATCCATACTAGACTCATAGGGCCTGGTATGGACCCTTAGTGTGGGGGACCACACGCTGTTTTTAAAAAAAATTGTGGCATGGGGTTCCCCTTCAAGATCCTCAGAGCAGAAATCGCACCACAAGTCGGATCATGATGATCCGACTTAGATGCGAATTCCATTCAAATCAATGGGCTGAAAGTCGGATCAGTTAAGATGGCTCTCCTAGGAATCAGTTGACTTTGACATGTCCAGAAAAACGCTTGACGTGGCTAAACGCTGTATCTTAACATTTATAAGCAGTTACAAGCGTTTGAAATGCCGGTAAATGACTGTCCTGAATGCGATTTATCTGCATTCCCCAACACCCAAAGAATAATTTTTCTGCACCTGTTTGACAAGTGCATATCATTGCAATTTTTTACAGCAAGGCCAATTCTTGCTTTCATCAAGAGTACCTCTATAGGGTTACGGTGGGAAGGCGCCACCGACACCCAAAGACCAATTTTTACGCACCCGTTACTTCTATCCAAAGTCAAAGTGACACCAGAATGTATCCAAAAAATCTCTAATCTTGTTCCCAGTGCACTACATTGTGGCCTCATCATACACACTAGCTCCCCAGCTGTTGCTGAGCAAAATAAAGGCAGTTTGCAGGGAAAATGTCATTTTTTTTTTGGGCTTTAAAAAATGCAATTATTGCTGCAGCAGATTTTAGACATGGTACAGATCTGCCACTTTACAGGTAGACTAAGGGGACCCCCCAGGGCATTATATTGGAAGGAATTTTTCATGTTTATGCTTTCACTTTAAAAATCAAAAAATCACTGCTCATTTAAAAATTACTTTTTTCACAAACTTGTCTTTTATTGATACATGTCCCCAGGGCAGGACCCGGACCCCTAAAACCATTGTATGCCCAATTACTTGCATATAAGCCTTCAAAATGGGCACTTTTGATTTTTGACATTCGGGTCCAGTTGACTTTAATGAGGTTCAGTATTCGGTTCCGAACTTTTGCGGTGTTCGAAAGTTCAGGTGCGAACGGAACAGGGGTCCATTCGGCCCATCTCTAATAGTGCAGTGTTAATTTTGACATCAAATTTCGATTTAGTTTTAATCATAGTCTTTTGACTAAAATGCCATTTTAGTTTTAGTTGTATTTTAGTCATCTGAAATGTTTTAGTTTTGGTCGACTAAAACAGTGTTAGTTTAGTCGACTAAAATATTTTCATCCTCGAAATTAACACTACCAGATTGTCTGCAAAAGTGGAAATGCTCTTTAGGCAAACTCACATATGCAGTAGCCACACCCACTTTTGATTTAGGAATTGCTTCTGTAGAATGCTACACTTCACCTAACTGTAAAACTTCAGTAAATCTTACTCAGTGGGGTTGATTTGCTGTAGGAAAATGGGCTGTTCAGCTTCTAAGAGAATTTTTTTTTAGCTTAGTGAGAGAGGTGAAGCTCCGCTGACTTCCATCGACCATAGCTGCTGAAAAAGGATAAATGTCCAAAAAATATTTAAAAAAAAAATCAATTACGCACAAGCAAAAATACAGGTTTTTTTTCCTTGCATGTGAATGTGTTCTTTGCAAAGTGTTTTTTTAGCACATTCACTAAGCTAAGGGAGAATTCCCTTGCAAAGTGAACAGCCTATTGGCCAGACAGATGAACAGCCCTGGACGCATCAGTCCCTAATCAACTGTAACCACTGAGATAAGCGGTTACATGCAAACTTTTTTAGAAAATGACGTTTCAGCTACAACCTCTGTAATAGCTTTCCCAATACATAAAGTACCTAGAGACACACTTATGATTTCATTTTAGTTTGGTTGTACAGCCATTAGATTTTCAATAAGGTAGTACAGATAACCCCACTAATATAACCACTTGCCAACCAGCCACAGTATATATACTCTAGGCTCTCCTACGCAAACCGACGTAGCCGTGCTTGCATGTTCAACTGCACGCACGCGTCGGCGCCTACCCGTCGGCGGCACGCACCCGCGACTTCAATGCCTGTCAACGACCTGTGATCTCGGTACACAGAGGCAGAACGGGGATCTGGATATGTAAATAAAGCGGATCCCCGTTCTGTCAGGGGACATCATGGAGATCTGCTGTACCCAGTAAACGGGAAACAGCGCTTTCTGTGGTGTTCCAGTAAGCCCATCCCCCATACAGTTCGAACACACCCAGAGAACACAGTTAACCCCTTGATCACCCCCTAGTGTTAATCCCTTCCCTGCCAGTGTCATTTATACATTGATCAGTGCATTTTTATAACACTGATCAATGTAATAATGTCACCGATTCCCAAAAAGTGTAACTTGAGGTCAGATTTGTCACAGTCCCGCTAAAAATCGCAGATCGCCGCCATTACCAGTTAAAACATTAAAAAAAAAATAAAAGTCCATAAATCTATCCCCTATTTTGTAGACGCTATAACCAATCAATATACGCTTATTGTGATTTTTTTTTACCAAAAATATGTAGCAGAATACATATTGGCCTAAACTGATTTTTTTGTTTAAAACGCAAAAAATAAAAACCACAGAGGTGATCAAATAAAGAAAGCTCTATTTGTGGGGAAAAAAAGGACATACATTTTGTTTGGGTACAGCGTTGCACGCCCGCGCAATTGTCAGTTAAAGCGACGCAGTGCCGTATTGCAAAAAATGGCCTGGTCATTAAGGGAGTAAAACCTTCCAGGGCTGAAGTGGATAAGAAAACATGTTGGATGAACTAAAGTTGTTGGCAGCAGTTTATTGATCTTCCATGTCTGACGCACACAGAAGTATACAAGCTGCAGTGTAAATTATGAGGGTATCGTAGCCTAGTAGATCTGAATTGTTGCCCAGCTTCCACCCAGCAACAAATACACTATATTGACAAAAGTATTGGGACGCCTGCCCTTACAGGCACATGAACTTTAATGAAATCCCAGTCTTAGTCTGTAGGGTTCAATATTGAGTTGGCCCACCCTTTGCAGCTATAACAGCTTCAACTCTTCTGAGAAGGCCGTCCACAAGGTTTAGGAGTGTGTCTATGGGAATGTTTGGTGATTCTTCCAGAAGTCCATTTGTGTGGTCAGGCATTGATGTTGGACACTGCGCTCTTTTTTTGTCCCAAAGGTGTTCTATCGGGTAGAGGTCAGGACTTGCTTTGTTGACATGGATGAGCGGGTTTGGGGTGGAGGAACTTGACTGGCCTTCACAGAGTCCTGACCTCAACCCGATAGAACACATTTGTGTCTCAATACTTTTGACAATAAAATGGATGTATGACTTAGAAAAAGATGGGGGTTTCCTAGATGTCCGTGAACATTGGTAATAATTGGATCTTTACAAATAGGTTCTCTGGATGCACAATTGCCATATTTAGGACCTTCCCACCCTTTAAAACAGACATTTCTTCTTAGCAGGCACTGAACTCCAGTGTGCACATGTAATTCCCCTTGAAGTGTTTTACCTAAACACATGAAAGGCCCAGTCCAGTAAAGTATTTTTGCTTCAGACATTTTATTGGTGACATGTACATATAGAGAGAGAATAGCATTCTTAGGCATTACTTAGAGGCTTACACCTAATGTGAGCATGCTAAGCTCGCGCCCACCTCTGAGAGCTTCTCTTTGATTGCTGTCTTGCTACATGTAGACCTTTTACTGAGCAACTGTTATAACAAAAGCAGATGTTTAAAATAAGTTGACAGCTTAGGAATTAGTATCTTTCAGAACCCTGCGGTAATCATTTCCCTTGGGACATCTATAAATAAGCTTCTTCCATGAGTACAGCGTGTTACATGTTTTTAAACTTTGAATAGCTCTTAAAAAGTATTGTGATTGGGGCAAAATGTTGAATACCTGACATGTTAAGAATACAATATGTGTAGCAATTTCAGCGATTAACAGGCTACAAGAGACTTACAGCTGAATAAGTAGTATTAAAGTGCGATTAAACCTTCACAAGTAAAATGCATACAATGATGCAAACATCAGCACTTACGGACATTGCTGTGGGCCTTTCTTTCCAGCACTGCAGTTGCCTTTCTTTCCCCATTAGAAAGTGCTGTCATGCCTGGTGGTGGTTTCAGGTGTGGCCCTCCCCTGCCAGGGTTCCACTGGAGACACCTTTGTGTGTCTTACAGTGATTTGGCCTTTTTGTTATAAACCCTTGCATTCAGGTAAAAAAAATGAGAGCCTTTGGATTTTAACATTGTTTTATCTAACTGACCACATAATGTAACATCAGTTTATGGTTTCAGAATTTCACCAGCATTTTAATTGTGTGAGTGTTTAAACCGAGAGTCCCATACATGAGGAGTGATTGACAAATCTAGGACCTTTCCTTTTTCACTCCTGTTCCACAGCAGGTCATACCTTAGGACTGGGGTCGGAAACCCGTCGATCGCAGGCTACCTGTCGACCGCGAGTAGGTGACAAGTAGACCCGGAACTGGTCTACACCGCCAACCCCCGCCTTCTCTCTCCGCCCTCAGCCTCCCTTGCCATGCCTTCGGTCCTCCTCTCTCTTCCCCCCCTGCCTCCGCCGCTGTCATCAGTGAACAGCGGGGACCGAGAGCCAGCACAGCTCAGGACAGAGGGCAGGGGGAGGAGCTGGTCAAGTTAACTTTTCAAGTTAACCCACAGGTGATTGGTTGCTAGGTCCTAATCCTAAAACCAATCACCAGCTTGTTAATATGAAAAGTCACTCTGCCAGCTTCCACCCCGCCCCCTGTCCAGAATTGTGCTGGCTCTCAGTCTCCTGTGTGCACAGGTAGGATGCAATGGGAGGGAAGGGGGGAAGAGGACACTACTACACTACTGTGTGTGGTTTGGGGGGGGTGTGTGAAGGGGACAGTGGACACCACTGCTATTAACAGGGCCACCCCCATAGCAGTGTCCTCTACCACCCTTCAAATCACCCCCCCAATCCCTGCATTCTGAGCATTACACACACTCCTGATCTTTGCATTCTGAGTGTAACCCACTCCTGATCCCTGCATTTGGAGCACAACGCACCCCTGATCCCTGCATTTGGAGCACAACCCACTCCTGATCCCTGCATTTGGAGCACAACGCACCCTTGATCCCTGCATTCGGAGCACAACGCACCCCTGATCCCTCCATTCGGAGCACAACGCACCCCTTATCCCTCCATTCGGAGCACAACGCATTCCTGATCCCTGCATTCTGTGCATAACCCACTCCTGATCCCTGCATTCGGAGCACAACACACTCCTGATCCCTGCATTTGGAGCACAACGCACCCCTGATCCCTCCATTCGGAGCACAACGCACCCCTTATCCCTCCATTCAGAGCACAACGCATTCCTGATCCCTGCATTCTGAGCATAACCCACTCCTGATTCCTGCATTTGGAGCACAACGCACTCCTGATCCCTGCATTCTGAGCATAACCCACTCCTGATCCCTGCATTTGGAGCACAACGCACTCCTGATCCCTGCATTCTGAGCATAACCCACTCCTGATCCCTGCATTTGGAACGTAACACACTCCTGATCCCTCCATTTGGATCGCAACGCACTCCTGATCCCTGCATTCGGAGCGTAACACATTCCCAAACCCTGCACTCTCTTGTAATACTTTTTTTTTTTGGTGTGCACTGCGTTTGTGATCTACATTTGGGGTTAACAATGTATCATCACTCACCGTAGATGATAAAAGGCAGTGCACTTTAAACATGGTGCAGAAAACACACATGGAACATCCTTTTCTGGCATCGCGTTCTGGTGTGAACAGGTCCTAACAACAGGACACTGTGCCCGGTGATCTTTGAATTCATAACTGTTGTTAAAGTAGATCTCCATCTCTCTAAGGTTGCCTACCCCTGCCTTAGGAGGTGTGAATCAGCAATATAGAGCACTCATAACTCCATGAACCTAAAAGAGCACTTTCTTATATGATAGGCACAGCATGGCGCCCTATCTGTTGGAGCTCAATGCCAGTCATTATTCCAAATTACTAAGCCACGGAGTCTTCTTATCCTACATACCAAACTTTGGTCACGTCTAGCGTACAGGTAAGCCTATATTGAGGCTTGCCTGTAGGTAATGTAAATATCTCCCACAAAAATAAATATCCATTTAGGAGATATTTACTTGGGAAGCTGCCGGTGACATCACCGGTGCATGCGCTCTGAAGGAATGGCATACCTGTGCCATTCCTTCAGAGCCCTGTGCTGTAAACAATGACTCCTGCACGCATGCACGGGATTGACATCATTGTGGCTTGTCCATTCAAAGACCCAGAGCCCGCGAACCCAGAAGGAAAACTGGGTGAAGATGGAAGGCCTGTCAGCAGTGACAGCGTGCCGCTGGAGGGCTTTGTTTTAGGGTAAGTTTCACATAATGTGCTAGTATGCGATGCAAACTAGCACATTATGACATTGATTTGCAGGGGAAAGGTGTTTTTGTATTTCTTTTCCTGAGTTTACCAGGAAAATAAATTCTCTTATTTGCTCCCTTTTGGTCTGCTAAATATACCATTGGAGGTGTTTTGTTATATCTGTTTGATAAGTGCAAATAATACTTGTTGATCATGTCAGAAATTCAGAGCTCTCCTGTGTACGCTGTCTGTGATGTCTCACAGAGTCCAACTAGCCCTCCCAGTTCTTATTTAGGACTCTAAAATAATTAGTGCCTATTGTAGAGATAGGGAGGTTAGAATGGTTTGAATAGTTTATCAAAAGACTACAGGGAAGGGCTGACACCACTAAAGCCTAGTACACACCACTATTTTTTTTTTTTTCGCTCAACCCGCTGGGTTGAAACTGACAGCTTAGATCTGAGCCACTGTACTAACAATCCAATGTTAGTACAGCCATCTCCCCATCTGAGCTATTGTGTTCTGACAGGGGGACAGCCCCCCACCTGAACACATTGGCTGAGAGCGCTGAACGGGAGCCTTCGGTCATTAGCCATTCGGCCAGCTTCTGACGTTTCTATTGAATTGTCCGATGCCAGCCGACATTCAGCCCGTGTGTACTAGGCTTTAGCCTACAAAAATGCTGCATGTTGTCAGCCAACAAAGGGTCTTAATAGCTGAGTGCCAGCAGATCAACAGGCATTTCTCTGTATATTTAATTCCTCATTAAAGGGATGAAACAATGGAAAATGTACATGTGTAGTAGAGATGTACTGCATTTTCGAATTTGGCCCTGACACTTTAAGAGTTATAAATATGAGTACAATTTTCCAGCTTAAGTAAACTACTAGCTAAATAGAGAAGGTGGCTTATATCTGCAAAAATCGTTTTGGATTAAAGTCCTTCAGATAACAGGAGTCTATATTTGTATTTTCAGTGTTTGCCAGTTCTGATCCTGTTCCGGGATTCCAGGAGGACACCCTGCAATTGGCTTTCCTTGACCTCAGACAAGTAAGACAAGTGTCTTCTTCCTTTTCATTTTACACATTTTTATTTCTGCTAACTAGAAGTGTCTGGGTGGTGTTGTCATTTCCGGGCAAGGTAATTGTAAATGGGTTACATTTACACGGTTATTTTTAATTATGTAACAATTCTAGGGGAAAGCTTCCAATGGGGGCACCAGTTTTGATGACCTCGGGGGACCCAAGGTATTCCCTTAATTTGCAGGGATTTCTTCTCACTTTCTGTTTTGGCTATGGGACAGGAAGTAAAGGTAATTCGCCCCAAATGACACACAGATGTACAAAAAAAAAATCTGAGGGGTTATACTCTAAAAAATGCTGAAGCACAGCAGAACCTTAGAACAAGAAGGAAATCGCATCAGAAGTCCAATTAAGAAGGAGCGTATGTCTTTATTTTAGGATAGCGTGTGGAGCTATGCAAATTATTCCTTTAGCCTTTGGGGCCAACTAGGCATCCAGAACTGCTAAAACCACTAGGACAGATACAGCCTGGTAGCATGAAGTCATTGCTTGAAACTAGAATGAGTGATTTGCTCTTGAGTTATGAGGACAATTCAATAGCAGCTGTCATCTTGCATTTGATAATTCTGTTAGATTTTTCATTTTGTTAATTTTTGTAAAGACTACAGAACATAATAGAGGATCTTACAAGGTGCCTGTGAGATGTAAAGGAATACTACACTGTACTAAGTGTAGCGTGATAGTTGTGGCCAAAAGTTTTGAGAATTACACAAATATTAATTTTCACAAAAGTCTGCTGCCTCAGTTTTTATGATGGAAATACTTCATACTTATGAGGAGTAATCAGATGAATTGCAATTACCGTATTTATCGGCGTATAACACGCACCGGCGTATAACACGCACCCCAAGTTTAGGAGGGAATTTTAAGGAAAAAAAACATTTAGGAGGGAAGTTGAAGGGAAAAAAACTTACATTAAAATGCCCATCATTGCAGCCTTCTCAGTGTAGCCTTGCCCCAGTGCAACCTTCTCAGTGCAGCCTTGCCCCAGTGCAGCCGTCAGTGCAGCCTTGTCATTGCAGCCTTGTCAGTGCAGCCTTCCCCAGTGCAGCCTTGTTAGTGCAGCCTTGTCAGTGCAGCCTTCCCCAGTGCAGCCTTGTTAGTGCAGCCTTGTCAGTGCAGCCTTGTTAGTGCAGCCTTGTCAGTGCAGCCTTCCCCAGTGCAGCCTTGTTAGTGCAGCCTTGTCAGTGCAGCCTTCCCCAGTGCAGCCTTGCAGTACACTCGGCTAGGTTCGGGCGGCGCTCGAGTGAAGCCGAAAGTGGCCGAGAAGAGCCGAGAACCGGCTCTGTGTATTTTGGCGCCGGCGGCACCATTTTCAAATCGCGGTCGGCGATTTTTTTAGATCTGGCAGCTCAGAATCGCAGGGGGTCGGCGTATAACACGCACCCGCGATTTCCCCCTGATTTTAAGGGGAAAAAAGTGCGTGTTATACGCCGATAAATACGGTAATTGCAAAGACCCCCTTTATCATGAAAATTAACTAAATCTCATTAAAAAAAAAATTTCCACTGCATTTGTTAAGAAGACTTCAGGGTGCCCAAGAAAGTCCAGCAAGCACCAGGACCTTCTCCTACAGTTGATTCAGCTATGGGATTGGGGCACCACCAGTGCAGATTTTGCTCAGGAATGGCAGCAGGCAGGTGTGAGTACATCTTCACGCACAATGAGGCGAAGACTTTTGGAGGACGGCCTGGTGTCAAGAAGGACAGCAAAGAAGCCACTTCTCTCCAGGAAAAACATCAGGGACAGACTGATATTCTGCAAAAGGTACAAGAATTGGACTGCTGATGAATCCTCTTTCCGATTGTTTGGGGCATTCGGAAAAAATCTTGTCCAAAGAAGAAAAGGTGAGCGCTACCATCAGTCCTCTGTCATGCCAACAGTAAAGCATACTGAGACCATTCCAGTGTGGGGTTGCTTCTCAGCCAACCATACAAGAAGAGTTTGGTGATGAACAATGCCTTTGCAGCATGATGGAGCACCTTGCCATAAGGCAAAAGTGATAACTAAGTGGCTTTGGAAATAAAACATCGACATTTTGGGTCCATGGCCAGGAAACTCCCCAGACCTTAATCCCATTGAGAACTTATGGTCACTCCTCAAGAGGCGGGTGAGCAAAAAACCCCCCACAAATTCTAACAAACTCCAAGCATTGATTATGCAAGAATGGGCTGCCATCAGTCAGGATGTGGCCCAGAAGTTGATTGACAGCATGCCAGGGCAAATTGCAGAGGTCTTGAAGAAAAAGGGTCAACACTGCAAATATTGACTCTTTGTATAAACTTAAGCCAATAACAACCTTTGATACTTATGAAATGCTTGTGATTATACTTCAGTATACCATGGTAACATGTGACAAAAAAATCTAAAAACACTGAAGCAGCAGACTTTGTGAAAATTAGTATTTGTATCATTCTCAAAACTTTTGGCCACGGCTGTAAATTTTGATTAGTCGCAATGGTAAAGAAAGGAATGTTGTTAGTATGCTATTTTTTCAATTTTTTTATTTACACCTAATAATTTATTTGTAATGAATAAATAGTTGTACTAAAGGCTTTTTTTTGGAGATATGTCCTTTAAAGTATTTTTTTCTCCCTTGAAATTAAATATAAATATCTGAGTGTTGACAGCTTAGCAAGTCATTTATCATAAAAATACAAGAATGTAAGGAGCCCTGACTTTATACATAGCAATCTCACTGTTTCTTCCACCATTCCGAGGATTTAAAGGTCACCCGCAATCTTTCTTTAGGGATGGAAAATGACACCAGGGCCTGGAGAAAAAAAACATAACTTCGCAAACACTTATGTTACATCGTTAAGAGCCTCTTGGGTTTTATTGGGTCTGATGTCAGGGCTAGTGAAATAATTTTTCTCCCCTGAGCCTTATAGTCCGAAACGAGAAACTATTTTAGCTGAAAACCTTGCAGAAAGGTTAAAGTTGACTAAATGGATCACTTAGTAGGAACAGTTGACAACTAAGTCTAAATAGGTTTTCATGTTTCTAGGCTAAATATATCCCATTTGTCCATATGTGTATTTTTCAGATATGTGGGGTCACTTATGATAAGGAGGTCATTAGATAAATAGTTTCTTTTCCTCCTGTCAATTCTATGAAGCTTCTGTACAGAATATAGTTACATAGTTAGCAAGGTTGAATAAAGACACCAGTCCATCCAGTTCAACCTGAGTGAGTGTGGGTGCGTGTCTACAATTGTCCCTATCCCTGTACATTGTGTCTCATTAAGATGCTCATCTATTATATTATTATTTATTTAGGGGAACCAATATAGCGATGTCAATTTACGCAGCGCTCCACACATACAATGCACACTCACATTGGTCTCTACCTTCAAGGAGCCCACAATCCAAGGTCCCCAACTCACATTCATATACTAGGTCCAATTTTGGACAGAAGCCAATTAACCTACCAGCATGTTATTGGATATCTAATGATTATCTCTAGTGCCACTGAATTTAGATGTAAAGAGCCTAGGAAATAAAACGAAAATGCCATTTACAAATCTAGTGTAACTGCAAATAACTGAGAACACATACAACCACTGGTAAAGCCAATCTCCTATAAATGAATCTAACTGAAAGTGTATGTAAACCATAACAACAAACTTTTCTTATTTGCTCAGTTTTGGTCTGTTAAATATACTATTAAAAGTAGTATATCATATTTGTTTGATAGGTACAAAATATAAAAGTTGATCTTGTCAGAAATCCAGAGCTGTCCTGTGTCTTGTGCTTTTTGCCTGTTTTATTTCATGAAGTCTAATCAGCCCATTTAGTTCTTATCCTGGGCTACAAAACAATTTGTGGAGCGGAGATGAGGGGAATAGATGGGATTACCAAAGACAACTGGGTAGGGCTGACACCATTTCTTGCATGCTCACGTTTTCAGCCCATAACAGGAAATTATGAGGTGAGAGCATATCTGGCATCCTGCCAGTAAAGCCCCATACACACTATCGGATTTTCTGCTGATTTTTGTCTTCAGATTTACCAAAACCATATAATATGAGGTCAAACCTTAGGAGTTTCAATTTGTATGCAATCAGGCAGGCCCTTGCACTACATGATTTTGGTAAATCTGAAGACAAAAATCAGCAGAAAATCTGATAGTGTATGGGGCTTAAGTGTAAAAAAGAACAGGATAGATGAATACATACGATTGATACGATTGATAGCCAGGCAGTAAAGCTGGGCATACCCTGTTAAATATTATTTTGTTCAGTTAGTGGGCGGAATGAGGTGGATGGAGGATTCCCTATCCCACCACCACCCTGCCACTGTCAGAACACATTGATCTGTGGCTGAAACTGCTAATTAACTAAAATTTTTTCAAACGAGGACATCTAAACCCTGATCAAAATTGGGTCGGTCCCTGCTGATAGAAAGATAGATATACAGTAAAATGATATTAAATAGATACGGTACTGGAAAGCTGAATGCTGTATTTTATACTTTGTTCTAACAGAACTTAGTAAAAGTAGAATTCCGGTTATACACCTAACTAGTCTGTAAATTGCCCCCCTCCAACACCTATGCTAAATAACCTGTGTAACTTACCTCTTTTCTGTTTCAATATTTTTATTGAAGTTTCAAGAATCATAAGAAGCCATGGTTTTCCCCCGCAGGGGCGACATCGGACAGGCATGTAAAGAAACCGCGCATGAACGCGTAATGAGTAACATAACTGTAAACTGTTACCAGGAACATAGAGGACCAAGTTAAAGCGGAGTTCCACCCGCCCCTTTAAAAATCAGAAGCTACACATACTGTAGCTGCTGACTTTTAACATTACCTGTTACCAGTATACCTGTCCTGGAGTCCACCGATGTCGGCACCGGAGCTGATGATTACATTGGCTGGTCGGGTGCTGCCGCTGCTATTGTGGGTAAGGAAACTCGGCAGTGTAGCCTTTCAGCTTCACGGCCGGGTCCCCACTGCTCATGCGCGAAGCGCGCTGCGCTCTCTCTCTGGCCCAGCAAAGGGGAGGGAGGAGGGGGTTTGAACTACTGACGTAATTTCCACAGCCCGGTCTTTTGGAAGTGGGGACAGGGTACCTGTAAAAAAACTGGTAACCGCCCCCCCCCCCCCCCCACGAGAGGTGCCACTTGTGGCACCGGAGGGGGGGGGGTCGGATAAGCTGATTTGGGTAGAACTCGCTTTAGGAATTAAGCAGATGTCACAGTCTATATTACTCTATTCCCTGAAGGATAGCAATTTATATTGATAGCCTTCAAATCAGGAATGAAGGGAGGAAACAGGGAAAGAGAAGAAAAGAGAGAGAAAGAAGAGAGAAGAGGAGAGCGCCCCAAGAGAGGGCGAGTTCCATGGACACGGGACCTGTGCACACAAGGTTTAAAGTCAACCATAGCTAGTGTAACTTACTTCTTTTCAACCAGCTCGTGTCTGGTCCTCTGTATCAGTCAGCAGTGGCTGCGGGAGGGAGGAGAGAGCATTCAGGCAATGGCTAGTAAAGCCTGGAGTGGTGACATTGTTGGTGCTCCCCTCTCTCCCCTGTAGCCACATTGGCTGACACAGGGGAGGCGGATCACGGGACCGGAATGGAGCAGCTTAAAAATACAGTAGGTAAGTACATCTTTCTTACACAGGTTAGTTAGCCTAGGTTTTAGAAGGGGGGGGGGGCATTTTAAGGCTAGTTAGGCGTATAGCAGGAATTTCACTTTAAGTATAGATATTAGATCAATTTTCCCTATAGAATTGTGCTCCAAATAAAGTTTGCTCCCTGTGGAAATGCAGAATGTGTGTGAGTGTTGAAAAATGTTATATGGAAGTCTCTCTGGGAAGACAAAGTTGGCGAGATTACCATCAAAGTATCATTATGGTGTTTCACCTCTGCAGCCTCTCTGTTTGTTTTCATGTGACGTACTCACGTTAATATGCTGAATGACAGCTTTTTTTCTGATGTTTGCTAGAAAGTAACTGAGCCTTTTTCCTTTTGTAAAATGCCTTAGAAAGGTCAGGCTTCTGTTTTCTCGGGTAGAATGTGATACTCTTACATGGATCTTGCTTATGAAAGATAAGGAAGTTGGTCCAGTAGCACAGGGTTACCTGCCCACCCGGACAGCGCCCTTAGGTCAGGGTCCTGATGTGTCCTGGCCTTAGAGAGGAGCCGATGACAGGTAGGAGCTGCTGCTAAGGAGGCACTGAGCTCTAGTCAGGATGCTTAGCTGGGGATTTGGGACCTAAGCAGACACTACAGCTCAGACTAAGATCAGCGGGAATTGCCCTTTTTTCTAAAGAAGACTTGACCTGTAAAAAAAAAAAAGTGTGGTCTCTGCCAATCAAAAACGTGTTAATGGAATCCAGTTATCTCAACAACCATCTACTGCGGCTTTAATGCTATCCATTCACAGGAACCAGTTGTTTGGCACCTTTGTACAGCAATCAGTTTATGAAGCATGAACAATTTTACCCAATGACCCCAAGACACCGGCATTGCCCAAAATAATCATCAGGTGGTTACAAGATTTTTGGTTGATCCGTAATCTTCAACACCAGTCCCGAGGTCAGCATGTTGTCACAGTTTACAGCAGAGTAAACAGAGTAAAGGTATTTCACCCTATAAAATTAAAGTGATCCTTAAAGTGATAATGAAACCTTTTTAGGAAACATCAGCTGCAGTGCTGACATCGCTGGACTCCAGAACAGGTAAGTGTCCTAATATTAAAAATCAACAGCTACAGTATGTGTAGGCGCTGACTTTTAATTTTTTGAGGGTAAGGACAGAACTCCGCTTTAAGCAAATGCCAGTGCTGAGATATATGCTTACAGCATATACAGTTCCTAATTTATTAAAATAGTCCTTTCCACCATAATTACCTGCCCCCCTCAGTGCTTGCCCTGCTTTCTGAATTTAGAGTAGCTCCTTTCCCTTGCAGGGTCCTATGGAATTGCCCTTCATGTGGTCTCCTGCCTGGGACTAGGGTTGATGATGTGTACATCAACTAATAATGCACAGCCCTGAAGCTAGTCATTCCCTTGCTCCACCCTGCACCTGTGCTGTCCTGGCTGAACTATCTAGGAGATACTCAGGGTGTGCACTCTTTGCGGAAACTTTGGGGACTATAGTGCTATACAACCTGGAGCTGGCGACGGTGTGCAGTTAGAAGCTTAACTATATGCACTGGAAAATGGGGAACAGGTTGCTATAAAGGCATTAATAAAAAGAACTGTGAGCATTTACTGTAGTACTACTTTAAAATCAGACTCTTATTCTAATGATGTATTTAAAAAAATGTCAAATGTATTTATACATAGAAGTGGGCTAAACATCTGAAATGGTGCTGAGACCTACTGTAGTCCCTTGCACAGCAGTAATCACACTGGGAGAAGAGAGGTCATATTCTGAGCCAGTCAGAGCTTAAGTTCTTTCAACAGTGCTGACAGGCATCATCTTGACCATGTCCACTAGAGGAGAAAGCAGAGTGATGACTTCATCAGTGTGCTGTGTCTCCTTCGTTGTCGAGTAACGGGAAATGCAGGTTGGTGAGCAAAATGATTATTTTACACATAACACAGTTCATGTATACTATGTAGTTAGCTGTTTGCCTGGAGTTTAGCTTTACCTTGAATTGAGGGCCCGCAGTGGTAAGAGGCCCGTGGTATTCAGCTATGCGGAAATGGAATGGTTAGGCAGGCCATAGACGGTGCAAATTTCTTTCCTGTAGCCGCCGGTTGCAGAAAAGAAATTTGCACGATTCCCCCATCAGCACTGACAGATGGGAATCCCACCTGTTGAGACATTGTCTTCTCCGGGGGGGACGGGCGGGTGAAGCAGTCCCACCAGGAGAAAACAGTGATTATCGCTAGCAGCTATAGCAGCCGCTTGTGATAATCAGAAGCGAACCCGGCAGGTTTGTTGTACCCAAGTTGATTGTCCGATCAACTTGGTACATTCAGCCTGCCCATTAGAGGTTCGAATCTCAGCTGGTTCCTTCCTGTTGAACTGGCCAATATTCAAACCGTGTATGGCCAGCCTAAGTAAGGAAGATTGTAGTAATGTTTTGCTTATTAAACATAACCAAATGGGTTTGGTCAAAGAGCTTCTATAATACCTAGTCTGTCCCAGTCAGGTGTTCTTATAGAGCAAATCTAGTCTGCACACAGCCCTGGGCAGTATTTGTAATTTAAATTTACTGAGGGCTGTATATCACTGGGAGGGTGGTGGTAAGTAAGGCTTCAAAAGACCTACTATTTCAGAGACCTAGAGACACAATGCAAAGGAAATCCCTCAGCTGCATCTGTTGTCACACCATAAGCCAACAAGCAGACATAAGATTATAGAAAGTGTGTTGCAAACCTTTGAACATACATCATTCAGAAGCTGAACTATCAGAATTGAATCCTACTTGCCTCAGCACACAGTTTCGGCGACTCTGTAATTCTCTGTGGTTTAGCTCTAGAACATATAAATGGTGCCCATTGCCACTTTCTGATTTTTATATTAGCAATTTCTGACTTGGTCATGTCAGGGTTGATTTATTACAGTAGTAGAGCATGTTCCGCACGTCCGCAAAGCTTTACCTCATTCACTAAGCTAAGTAAAAATTCATTATACTCCATTCACATTTCATTGTAAACTGAATTTCACAATCAGGCTCACTCATTGGGGGAAAGAACAAAGTCAAAGTCCAGGAACCAATCTATTAGTGATCTCACTGTTGTAAACTGGTAGCTATCAGTAAAAATATATATTTGCAACTCACAAGCCCATAATGCCGGTGTTCTGTCAGATTGTGCCCGCTATCGAGAAGTGCCCGGGACGAACGGCGCATGTGCCGGACGAAACAGCTAATAGAACACTGGGTCACCCTTTGAGCAGTTGGTTTCCATAAGCCAGATAGAAACTCATCCCATACCCTGAACTGCCAGTTAATCCAGGAAAATGCTAGCGGCACTCCTTAAAAATGGATGTAGCTTTGTTGTTGTGGAAAAACAGACATGGAATCCCAGCCTGGGGACAAGTTTAACCCAGGGGATTGGGACTAATCATAGATACTACGATTAAGCCCAGTTCCTTGGATGAAACATGTCAGAGGAGGGGGTTTCAGGTGGGGACTGCATGTCTGTTTGTCGGGAACAATTAAGCTACATCTGCTTTGATTGCCGCTGGCTTTTCTTCCTGGATTCAACATTGGTAGCAGCACTTTGCAAACAATCATTACAATAGCACACAAACACCTTGACATGTCAAAAAACAATCCTTAACACGTTGGTAACTGATCTCTGGAGATGAACTGGACTGCCGGGAATGTTTGCTGATCAGTGTTTGACCTGGATTCTTTTTCCAATTAGTGGCAATTCTTAACACCTTGCAAGGAAAACTGAGATGACATGGTAAACCAAAGATTGAACACTTACTTGTCTCCCTTGTCAGTTGGTAATGTTGATAATGGAGCCCATCACTTCCTCTAGTATTATTGTACATTATATTTACTGCTCAAATAAATTGTTTTCAGTTGTGCTATTTGGGCGCATGTGCTTTTCATCATAGGATGGTTAGCTTTGGGTGCCAATAAGTTAAATTGGAATTCCTGAACCAATCTACCTAAGCCTAAACCTGCTTTTACTCCTATTCTATCTCCTATACTAACTACCCTGCAGAAGGAAGATACTTATGTTTACCTATTCTCAGGGCACTCTGGTCTGGTCACGTGATCTCCCCAGCAACCAGCTTCGGGGAGAGGAGAGACCAGCGCCAATGGCTGGAATGCCAGAACAGTTACGTTAACCATAGGCTTACTATTGGGCATCCGTTGTCGCTGATCCCTTCTCTCCCCTGAAGCTGCCTGCTGAGAGATAATCACATGACCAAACCGGAGCGCCCTAAGAATAGGCAAGTTTAAGCATCTTCCTTCTGCAGGGTGGATAGTATTTGAGTTAGTAGGGGGTGAGAGCAGGTTTAAGCTTAGTTAGATTGATCCTGGAATTCCACTTTAAAGCGATACCAATGTCTATTTTTTTCCCTTTAACAATAATAAACATGTCATACTTACCTGCTCTGTGAAATGGTTTTGCACAGAACAGCCCAGATTCTCATCTTCTAGGGTCCCTCGCCAGCGCTCCTGGACCCTCCTTCCTGTCGAGTGCCCCCACAGCAAGCAGCTTGCTATGGGGGCACCCAAGCCGAGCTGCAGCTCTGTGTGTCCATTTAGACACGGAGCCGCAGTTTGGCCCGCCCCCTCTCTCTACTGATTGGCTAAATAACTTTTATTGACAGCAGCAGGAGCCAATGGCGCCGCTTCTGTGTTTCAGCCAATCAGGAGGGAGAACCCTGGACAGCCGAGGCACTCATGCACATCGCTGGACAGAGATGGGGCTCAGGTAAGTATGAGGGGGGCTGCTGCACACAGAAGGTTTTTTATCTCAACCACTTCACGGAAATTGCCATACCGATACATTGGTGGGAGGAAGTGGATGTATTGGGGTATAGCTTGCAGCTGCAAGCTATACCGCGGTACCGTTTTTCAGAGCGGTGGATAATGGCCGATCCGGCTTGGCAGCCACTTGGCCGTTATCCCAGACAGTTGGAGGGGACATCACAACCCCCCTCCTCCTCCCACCACCGTCCGCCACTCTTCCCAGGCCTCCCGTCCTACCGGGAGACCCCAGCCACAATCTGGCGCATCCGCCAGCTAGGCTGTGACCTGAACGAAGCTGGATTCGGCTTCGATTGGGTCTCCATAGTAAAATTCCGGAAGAGCTTCCGGTTTACTTGCGTGCCAATGGTGAAGATTTTAAAATAATGACAGTGTTCAGAATCGCCGATTTTGGCGATCTGAATACTTTGAAGTACAAAGGAGGGATTTCGGAGCGATCCCTCCATAAAGTGTACCTGTCACCGCCTATTACTGTCACAAGGGACGTTTACATTCCTTGTGACAGCAATAAAAGTGATCATATTTTTTTTAAAGGTACAGTGTTAAAAAAAAAAAAAAGAAGAAAAAAAATAAATTATTTTTAAAGCACCTGCGTGCTCGCACAGCAAAGAAAACGCATATGTAAGACGCACCCGCAAATGTAAACGGTGTTCAAATCACACATGTGATATCGCCGTGATCATCAGAGTGTGAGCAATAATTCTAGCACAAGACCTCCTCTGTAACTCTAACCTGGTAACTGTTGAGATTTTTTAAAGTGTTGCCTGTGGACATTTTTTTTTTTTTTTTTTTTTTTAAACAATAATTTTTATTTAGTTTTCTGAATACAAAGAGGGAAAAATAAACAAAGAAAAAGGGGGGTGTACATCATATATCATACCTCAACAGGCAACATAAATTGTGATAAAGCTAATTACAGCCCGGAAAATCATGCATTAACCCTACAATTGTAACACCCATGCATGGCCCATAAGGGCTATCATGTGGAATGATAATTGTTGTCTCCTATCACCAGTCACCCCCTTGGGAACTCACTGTGACTTGGTGGTGGAGTCATCCCCGTAAATTCTTGCACAAATCCGTTTTGTTTTTATTTCCCCCTCCCCCCATTCCGTCTTTGCGTATTGTCCATCAAACCTCCAAACATAACCTAGGAGAGGAAGGAAGTGCTTTTAACTGTACAAGTAAGAAGAATATTGATACATGGTTAATGCTCCATAGTTCAACCGCAGAGCGGTTGGTTCACATGTACTGTCCAGCTTACTTGTTATAATTTCCGTCTAGTCAGGTCAATACCCAGACCAGCTCTTTAATCCAATAATTGGGCCCTCGCGCTTGCCCCCCACCCCCTCGAGGCGTCAGGAGCCCGCGATGCCCATTTTCCTAACATAATAAGATGAAAGAGAGGCATGAGAAAAGGACAGAAAATGCAGTAATCCAAGAACTGTTAATAAAAGAGAGAGGAAGAAGAATAAGGGAAGGGAGTAGAGAGGGGGGGTAGAGAGTAGTGTATGGGGTGGATGCACTCCTACTAAGTGTGAAATGTTTCACCTTCCAGGTGTCTTATGAGGTTGTAAGATATCCGATCCAGGGTTCCCATATTTTATTGAACCCAGTTAATTGATCCTTCAAAATTGCCGAAAGGCGTTCATTTACCATTATCCACGAGAGTTTTGCTTTAAGTAAGTAAAAGGGAACCGAGCAGGACTTCCAAGATTTCGCTATCGAGATTCTGGCCGCCATAAATATAAATGCTATAAGTCTGCGCATTGATTTTGATGCCCCCTCCACTGGGCGTCCCAACAGTGCGTGCAGAGGCGATTTAATTAGATTGACTTGCGTGAGGGAGTAAATAAGGTTATATGTTCGTATCCAAAATCTCCTCACTTTAGGGCATGTCCACCAGGTGTGGAACATGGTGCCATCTGTTTTACATCCCCTAAAACACCGGGGGGACGCCCCTGGGACGAAGGTCGCTATCCTTTCCGGGACCATATACCACCTCATCAAAACTTTATAGTTCGCCTCTATCAAGGAGGTATTAATAATCGATTTAGATGCGTTTTGTATTATTTTGCTCCATTCTTCAGGTGGCAGGACTGTGTCCATATCCTGTTCCCATTTTTGCATGTAAAATAGTTTTTGGGAGGTCGAGGCCAAGATGTTGTATATCATTGATATGTGACCCGTGTGCTTATCGAAAGTCCTGCAAAGATTTTCCATTGAGGAAAAGGTAGTGAGATCTGAGGTGCGATTCAGTGTCGCCAAAAAGTGTGATATCTGTGTATAACGGAAAAGTTCCGAATTTGGTAGGTCATATTTTTCTCGTAAGGAAATTCTCGACAAAGCACCTCTATGGTCACAAAAGTCTGCTATACGCATCAAGCCCTTGTTAGTCCACCACGAGAAATTTTTGGGGTGGAGACCCGGGGTGAACCTAGCATTTCAAAATATCGGAGCTAGGGGGGTATGCTGGGATTTAAACTTGTAGGTAACTGCCAGTCGATCCCATAACTCTAATGAGAACGACAAACTTGGGCACAAGATTATCGGCCTGTCTTTCGCCTTCATCTACATAAAGTGACTGATCTCTTTGTCTGGATATGGAGAGGATTCTATCGACATCCAGAGAGGTTTAGTTTGTTGTGTGTGAAATCTGATTAATTGGGACATTTGTGCCGCCTAAAAGTATTTAATTAAATCAGGCATTCCCAGGCCCCCATTCAATTTTGGGGTATATAGTGTACGCCTGTTCACCCTAGGTCTCTTATGTCCCCAAACGTAGTCCAACAGCCTATTCTGGAATTTCTGTATGTCTTTTTTTATTATTGATATCGGGAGAGTTCTAAATAAATATAATACCTTTGGCAAAACATTCATTTTTATCGAGTACAGCCTTCCAAGCCACGATGGGGGATTATTGGACCATTTTTTAAGATCTTCTAAAATTTTCTTAAAAAGGGGGGGGTAATTATGTCTGTACAATGTTGTCAGAGTAGGAGTCAGGTATATACCTAAATACGGTAATGTCTCACTCTGCCATTTAAATGGGAATGTTTGTTGCAGGGCTTGAATTATATGTGTCTGCAAGGAGACCCCAAGTGCCTGTGATTTAGAGTGGTTTACTTTGAGTCCCGTAAATTCTGTGAATTGTCTCAGTACTACTTGCAGGTTAGGCAGGGAGGTGACCGGGGAGGATAGAATTAATAGTATATCATCCGCGAACAATGCGCATTTGTGTTCGCGCTCGCCACAGCGTACTCCCAGTATATTCTGGTGTTCACGGATTTTGATGGCCAGTGGTTCTAGGGCCAAGATAAATAGTAAGGGGGACAAGGGACAGCCCTGTCTAGTCCCTCTGAGTATTTTTATGTTTTGGGATTGATGGCCTTTTATTACCAGATTTGCCGTGGGGTCGCAATATATTGTTTTAAGTGTGGTCAGGAATTGTGGTCCAAACCCGTATTTCCTTAGGATAAAAAAAAGGTAGTCCCAGGATAGCGAATCGAACGCTTTGTGTATGTCTAATGAAACCAATAATGCCCCTCTCCTTCCCCCCCCCGTCCCAGCCCGAGTTCAAGGCAGAAATTATATCGATAATGCGTCTGGTTTGGTCCAGGGCCTGTCTATGTGGAACGAATCCTGTCTGGTCTGGGTGTATGTATTGTGATATAAACGAGTTCATGCGGGTTGTCAATATTTTTGTCAGTATTTTAAGGTCAACGTTGATCAATGAAATGGGGCGGTAGTTCGTGCAGTCTCCGTGATCTTTATTGGGCTTAGGGATAACATGTATAAAGGCCTTGTTTTCGTGAAGTGGTAAAGGGGATCCCTTTCTTAGTGAGTTGTAGAAAGAACAAAGGTGTGGAACCAGAGCCTCCGCAAATTTGCGGTAATAGTGGCCCGAAAATCCGTCAGGGCCCGGTGATTTCGACGGGTTCAGGGATTTTATAGCTTCCGCCACTTCATTCGCTGTAAACTCTGCCTCCATCACCTCTGTGTGGTCGATAGATAGTGTGGGGAGTTGGATATCTTTTAGGAATCCTTCTACCTTATCCTCACAAAAGTTGTTTTTAGGGGAGTCATAGAGCTCTGAATAAAACTTGTAAAATTCCTGTAATATAAGCTGAGGGTTTTGTGTCACTTGTCCAGTCTGTAGTCTTAATTTAGGGAGCGCGGGGTTGTATGGTCTAGGATTGAGTTTTCTTGCTAATAGCCTATTGGGTTTATCTCCCATTGTGTAATAGCGATGTTTGGTCCATCTTACATATCTTTCCGCTTTTGTAGTGAGACTAAGGTTTAATGCTGTTCTGGCTATGTCTATCTTATTCCTCAAGTCTATATGTGGGTCAGATTTTTGTTCTCGCATTAGTCTATACAACTCTTCCTCTTGTTGTTCGATATCTTGTGTGCGTTCCCTTTTGACCTTAGTAGCTAGCTGTATTAGTCTGCCACGTATGGTAGCCTTGTGGGCTGCCCATATCATCTCTGGGGAGGAGATTGACGCCTTATTGTCTTGAAAATATTGTTGTATAGCTTTTTCCACTTCTGTGAATATTACAGGATCATTCAGTAGTGACTCGTTCAATCGCCAGGTCGAACGACGTGGCTTAGACCAGAGGTTTGATAAAGTAACTTGGACCGCTGAATGATCCGACCATGCAATGGGAGTTATTCTAGTTGTCAAGATATAGGGTAGCAGAGGAGACAGCGTGAGGAGATGGTCAATGCGGGAATACGTTTTGTGGACATGTGAGTAGAATGTGTAATCCCGAACTGTGGGGTGAGTGTCCCTCCAGAGATCGATAAGATCATGGCTGTGTAATAAGCGTGCTAACTTATTGCTTTGTTTAGGAGTATGTTTCAAGATCGCTTTTCGGGGGTCTGATTTATCTAGAATCTGGTCTAGGGAAGTATTACTGTCTCCACCTAGTATCACGTGTCCCACTAAGTGGGGTGCTATAACTTCCAGCATATTTTGAAAAAAGTTTATCTGACCGACATTGGGGGCGTAATAGGAGAGAAATGTGACCTCACTCTCATCATTCTTACCAGCGACCATTATGTAACGACCCTCTCTGTCTCTTATCACGTTGGTGGGTGTAAAGGGGACCCATTTGGCAAAACAAACGGCTACTCCTCTTTTTTTGTCTGGTCCGTTAGACAAGAAGACTGTCGGATATCTTGCACTGAGGTATTTTGGGGCTGAGGTTCGTGAAAAGTGTGTCTCCTGTATAAACAGAATGTCTGTCCCCATCTTGTGGTATTGTTGGAAGGCCTTGGTCCGTTTTATGGGGGAGTTCAAGCCCTGTGCGTTATGTGTCAGTATAGTGTAAATAGTTTTTTTCCTACCCGTCATGGTGTTTATGTGGAAGGCTGTACTCACGTTTTAGATGTCGCAGGATATCTGGTCGGAAGTCTGCAGAGTTATATTCGTGGATCTTTGCGTGGGGTAGGAGTGCATCCAGGGAGTGGGTGGGATAAAGGGAGGAAAAAGAGACAGAGTTAGGATTATCAAAACATTTATAATGATGCATTATGTTTAATTGTTTCAACAGGTAGAACCCATAGAAAAAGGAGAGTTCCAAGAAATAAAAAGATAAAAAGAAAAAAATCAAATAAAGTAGAAGGGGCGCCAAGAAGGCGCCTGCACACCGCATCGCAGTGTGGCTTCAGGGGTTGTACTGCCCCTGTGTAATAGTCGTGAAGTTGTCTCCCTTATCCAATTGAGACAAGTTCACCTTAAGTGGCATGTGGTTCACCTCCAGCTCAGATTTGTTTTTATCGTCAAGGGGGGACGAACGTGTCCACCCGCCATTTAATTGCGAGAGAGAGAGAAAAAGAGAGAAAAGACAAAATCAAACAAAGAAAAAAGGGAAAAACTCTCCCTTCTCTCTCCCCTTCTCTCCGCTCGGGGATCAAACAAAAAGAAAATTAAGAAAAAATTTCAATAGTGTAAATTTGAATAGCAGCCATCTTCCCATCTGGGAAACATTTTAAACCTAGTTTATAACCTCTAATAATGTCTACTTTTAAGTCAGTGTAGAACAGGAAACTCAGGAACTACCAGATACAGATGTCTGGATTTTTAAATGTGGTTGCCAGCCACCAATGTGGGTCACGGTCTCTTGGACCTGATTGTGAAATGATTGCCTCAGGCTGGCTTCAGGTGCCTGATGGGGAATTCCTGGCTCTTGATCTTTTCTGCTGGGACCACAGGGGAGAAACTGGTCGACCTTCGTCCATCCGGGCACTGTTCTCTTGCGGTTCTGAGGAGATAAGTCCCAAATCCTGGAGTATAGCTTCCCCTGACTGGAAGGTAGCAAAGGAATGAGATTTGCCTTTGTAGGAAAACGACAGTCTGAATGGGAACGACCACCTGTATTTAATATGGCGGGCAATGAGTTGGTTAAGAAGCGGTTTCAATGCTCTCCTTTTCTGGATCGTTGTCTGGGCTATATCCGCGAAGATCTGGATCGGGTATCCTGAGATATTTATGTCTCCTTGGTTTCTTGCCTCTTGCATAATTTTTTCTTTTATACGGTAGAAGTGAGGCTTTACTATCACATCGCGTGGTAGGCCATCCGATCGAGGGGCCGCCAGGGCCCGATGTACTCTGTCGAGTTCTAACTGGTGAGGGGCGATGTCTGGTATCAATTGTTTCATTAAAGTGTGAATCGATTCTTCTAGATCCATTTCAGATTCTGGGAGGCCCCGCACGCGGAAGTTATACCTCCTTGATCTATTTTCTAAGTCCTCGATTTTTGCGTTTGCTTGATCCAGTTGGTCCTGTAGGGATGTTATCATTTTGGAGTTTTGGTTCACACGTTTTACGGTCCCGTCCATCTTGGATTCGATCGTGTCCAATCTTTCTCCTATGTTTTGAAAATCATCTCTCATTCCTGTGGTGATTATGGTGCATGCTTTGGATAGTTCCTGTTGCAGTAGTGCCGAGAATCTAGCAAGGAGTACTGTGTCTCCTGAGTATCCCTCTGCGGGTGCAGGTGGTTGTAGGGAAGCCGCACTGCTTTGGCCTAGGGCTATTTCTGCGATCTCTGCCATATGTCTGTCTGTGGAGGACGCTGGGGAGTCAGTGAATAGGGGTCTGTCCAGAGATCCTGACAGGGGGGATAGCTGTGGCTGTTCGCTTCGTGGGGATGAAGGCCCTTCCTCAGATTGAGATGAGAAGGGGTCTCTGTGTACTTCAGCCAGGACGGTGGCCGCAGGGCAGCTTACCGCAGCCTGCTGATTCTGTCTTCCCCCATAAAGAATATCTCCTGTAGCTGACGCCATCTTGGACTGGGGGGGACTGTGCTGTGTCTGGGGACTGACCTGTGCTGCGGTTCCCTGGCTCATCTGGTGATGATTTGTCCAATTCTGGTGGATGGCTGGGGGGCTGCTGCGCTCCACAATCCCCCTGGTTGGCTGTGCCGTATTCTGCAGGGTTTGCTTCTGCACGCCGCCGCGTGCAGTGTCTTTCTTCCCCGGCGCCATTTTAGGTGAGGAGGAGGGCTGCTGCTGCTGGGCTCTGGAGGCCCGAGTCGTTCTGGGGGGTTTGTGTGTTCTATGTTCCCCGCTGCTCTCCGCTGCATAATCTACTCCCGAGTGTTGTTGTGGAGGTCGGGTGGCGGTCCGATCGCCCTCTGTAGCTTTTGATTTAGCTTTCCAGCCGGAGGTGAGCGGAGCCCAGTCAGTTCATGACCGCTCTCGGCACCGCGCGCATGCGCACCCGCCTGTGGACATTTTTAAGTACTCGCCATTCCACGAGTGTACGCATTTTTCAACCATAACCTGTTTGGTATCTATTTATTCGACATAACATCCTCTTTCACAATATACAAAAAATTGGGCTAACTTTACTGTCTTCATATTTTGTAATTTAAAAAAGTGTATTTTTTCCAAAAAAATTGCGTTCGAAAGACCGCTACGCAAATACCGTGTGATATAAAATCTTGCAACAACCACCATTTTATTCTGCAGAGTCCTTACTAATATATATATATATATATATATATATATATATATATATATATATATGTTTGGGGTTATAAGTAATTTTCTAGAAAAAAATATTGATTTTAACTTGTAAACAACAAGTGTCAAAAGGGCTCGGTCCTTAAGTGGTTAATGCATAGAATGCATTAAGATAAAAAAAACTCCTGCCTTTACAACCCCTTTAAGTACTTGGTCAGTAAAGTGACATTAGTCTTTGGGGTTAAGTCAGCTTAAGTATGGAGGTAAAGGGATGAGTTAAATATAAGTTAGGTTATATGTTAAAGTGCAACAGCAACCTAAAACTATTTGTAATGGGGGGGGGAGGGTGAGAACCACTGTCACGTTTTTATTGTTGTTTATAAAGTTGTAGGTTAGACATTCAACCTCTCGAAACTACCCTCCTAAAGGAGCGTTTTTTTATAGAAGACTAAGAAAGAAGAGAGATTGGTGAGAAGTAGGGTTTAAAATTCTGTTTAATGCCGATGGGGGTCATTAATTATAAAGTGGGTGTTTCGTTATAAGGGATGCTTGGGGCCATTGGCGATAGAAGGGATTAATGTTTGCTTTTTTCTCCCCCCCCCCCCCCCTTTTTTTTTATTATTATGGGGTGAGGCTTGACATTTGAGTGGACAAATGGGATGGCTTAGATTCAGGCCCAGATAAAATACTTTTTCGTTAATTATTATACTCCTTCCAGTTGTTGTTTTGTTATTTTGAATCATTATTTTGAATTGATAGTTGATATGTTAGGTGATTGGATCTTTATCATTGTATCAATATACAGTTGTGCTCATAAGTTTAAATACCCTGGCAGAATTTATGATTTCTTGGCCAATTTTCAGAGAATATGAATGATAATACAAAAACATTTCTTTCACTTATGGTTAGTGTTTGGCTGAAGGCATTTATTATCAATCAACTGTGTTTACTCTTTTTAAATCATAATGGCAACAGAAACTACTCAAATGACCCTGATCAAAAGTTTACATACCCTGGTGATTTTGGCCTGATAACATGCACACAAGTTGACACAAAGGTGTTTGAATGGCTATTAAAGGTAACCATTCCCACCAGTGATCTGTTTGCTTGTAATTAGTGTGTGTGTATAAAAGGTCAATGAGGACTCCTGACAAACCCTTGCATCTTTCCTCCAGTGCTGCACTAACGTTTCTGGATTCTGAGTCATGGGGAAAGCAAAAGAATTGTCAAAGGATCTACAGGAAAAGGTAGTTGAACTGTATAAAACAGGAAAGGGATATAAAAAGATATCCAAGGAATTGAGAATGTCAATCAGCAGTGTTCAAACTCTAATTAAGAAGTGGAAAATGAGGGGCTCTTTAGAAACTAAACCATGGTGAGGTAGACCAACTAAAATTTCAACCACAACTGCCAGGAAAATTGTTCGGGATGCAAAGAAAAACCTACAACTAATTTCAGGTGAAATACAGGACTCTCTGAAAACATGTGTTGTGGCCGCTTCAAGATGCACAACAAGGAGGCACTTGAAGAAAGATGGGCTGCATGGTCGAGTCGCCAGAAGAAAGCCATTACTACGCAAATGCCACAAAATATCCCACTTACAATACGCCAAACAGCACAGAGACAAGCCTCAAACCTGGCACAAAGTCATTTGGAGTGATAAGACCAAATTTTAGCTTTTTGGCCACAACCATAAACACTACTTTGGTCAAAATTGATGGCAAGATGAATGCAGTATGTTATCAAAAAATACTGCAGGAACATTTGCATTCATCAGCTAGGAAGCTGCGCATGGGATGTACTTGAACATTTCAACATGACAATGATCCAAAACACAAGGCCAAGTTGACTTGTCATTGGCTACAGCAGACTAAAGTGAAGGTTCTGGAGTGGCCATCTCAGTCTCCTGACCTCAATATCATTGAGCCACTCTGGGGAGATCTCAAACATGCAAGATAGCCCAAGAATTTACAGGAACTGGAGGCTTTTTGCCGAGAGGAATGGGCAGCTTTACCATCTGAGAAGATAAAGAGCCTCATCCACAAAAGACTTCAAGCTGTCATTGATGTTAAAGGGGGCAATACACGGTATTAAGAACTGGGGTATGTAAACTTTTGATCAGGGTCATTTGGGTAGTATCTGTTGCCATTATGATTTAAAAAGAGTAAACACAGTTGATTGATAATATATGGCTTCAGCCAAACACTAACCATGAGTGAAAGAAAAGTTTTTGTTATCATTCATATTCTCTGAAAAATTGCCAAGAAATCATAAATTCTGCCAGGGTATGTAAACTTATGAGCACAGCTATATGTTAGGTTTAATGTGTATAATGTTTTGTTGGGTTTTGTTTTGTTTGTATGTTTATTAATAAATTAAATAAAAAGATTTATTAAAAAAAAAATAATAATTATATCTGTATGTATTCAAATATATACTTAAAACACCACTAACAACTAAAAAAAAACCCAACAATACCAATTTAAAAGGACTGTAGACTCTTGGACCACACCATGTTAAAAAGGATTATTTTGTATAGAATATAATGTTCAGTTTCTCTTTCAATATTTTTTAATTAAAGTTTTAAAGAATACAGAATACAGCTACATACAAATGTATAAGCACTGTCAATATATCGTTATATTCCAGAACAGTATCCAACAGATACCAAACAAAAAAAGATATGCTAAAGTTCAGCACAATAAGTATACCAATTTACATGTTAATACTGCAATATTGGTTTAGCAATAAAGACAAAAACATGGTCTGGGGGCCAATAATGAACTAAGGGTGCTCATGGATTTAGTGCAGACACCAAGTCCGCCATGTGGAAAACAAAGAAATATATAAACAGGGGCTTTCATAGCTAAAGTAAGAAAGGAAAAGAAAAAGAGGAAAAGGAAGTTGGGGGCACCCTAGCCGGAGTCTTAACTAGCTGCAGGCAAAGAGATTTGTGCGTATTGGGTCCACAGGGTCCAGGTCAACTTTTCATTAACTTGACCACTGGACACTTAAACTCCCTTCCTAACCAGACCAATTTTCAGCTTTCAGTGCTCTCACATTTTGAATGGCAATTAGTCAGTCATGCAACACTGTACCTATATGAAATTTTTAGAGCTTTCTCTTTCTCTAGAGCTTTCTTTTGGTGGTATTTATTCACCGCTGGGTTTTTTGTTTTTTGCGCTATAAAAGAAAAAAGACCGAAAAATCTGTAAAAAAATGCAGTTTTCTTAGTTTCCGTTATAAAATTTTGCTAATTGGTCATTTTTCTTCATAAATTTTGGCCAAAATTTATGCTGCTACATTTCTTTGGTAAAAATAACCCAAATCGGTGTATTTTATTTGGTCTTTGTGAAAGTTATAGAGTCCACAAGCTATGGTGCCAATCTCTGAAAATTGATCACACTTGAAGTACTGACGGCCTATCTAATTTCTTGAGACCCTAACAAGCCAGGAAAGTACAAATACCCCCCAAATGGCCCCTTTTGGAAAGTAGATATTCCAAGGTATTTAGTAAGAGGCATGGTGAGTTTTTTTAAGTTGTAATTTTTTCCCACAATTCTTTGCAAAATCCAGATTTTTTTTTTTTACACAAAATTGTTATATTAGCAGGTTATTTCTCACACACAGCATATGCATAGCACAAATTACACCCCAATACACATTCTAATGTTCCTTCTGAGTATGGCAACACCACATGTGTGAGACTTTTACACAGCGTGGCCACATACAGAGACCCAACATGCAGGGAGCGCCATCAGGCTTTCTTGGAGTATAAATTATATTATTAATTTCTTGACTACCTCTTACAATTTCAAAGGCCATGGAGCACCAGGACAATGGAAACACCCCAATAATGACCCCATTTTGGAAAGAAAACAACCCAACGTATAATCTATGAGGCATATCGAGTCTTTTGAACATGTCATTTTTTTCCTACAATTTCTGGAAAATGTGTAAAGAAAATGAAAACGCATTTTTTTTTTTACACAAAGTTGTCCATATTACATACAGTATACAATATTTCTAACACATAGCATGTACATATCAAAAATTACACCCCAAAATAGATTCTCCTACTCCTCCCGAGTACAGCGATACCACATGTGTGAGACTTTTACACTGGCCACATAGAGAGGCCCAAAATGCAGGGAGCACCGTCAGGCGTTCTAAGCAGTGTTAATTTCGTCGACTAAAACATTTTAGTCGACTAAATGAATATTATTTTAGTCGACTAAAATACGACTAAAACTAAAACAACTGAGATGACTAAAATACGACTAAAACTAAAATGGCATTTTAGTCAAAAGACTAATGCCCCGTACACACGGTCGGACATTGATCGGACATTCCGACAACAAAATCCTAGGATTTTTTCCGACGGATGTTGGCTCAAACTTGTCTTGCATACACACGGTCACACAAAGTTGTCGGAAAATCCGATCATTCTGAACGCGGTGACGTAAAACACATAAAAATAAAAATAAATTAAAATTTGACTGCAAAATTAACACTGGTCTGTAGTGCATGTTCATACCTCAATACCATAATAAGTAACATATTAGATTTTTCACTTCAGCAGTATATAATGAGTTTGGAAATTGTAGAGAAATGTTAACTAATGCATTACAATTTAATTACACCCATTCGATTTTAGACGACTAAAATGAGTTTTAGTCGACTAAAATGTACTGGAGATTTTAGTTGACTAAAACGTAGGACATTTTAGTCGACTCAAATGTACTGGAGATTTAGTCGACTAAATAAGACTAAAACTAAAACAATTGCAGAAGACTAAAATAAGACTAAAACTAAAATGCCATTTTAGTCCTAAGACTAAAACTAAATCGAAATTTGCTGCCAAAATTAACACTGGTTCTAGGGGCATAAATGTCAAATCTAATTTGACTACCTATTACACTTTTGTGAGGCACTCTAGTGGCATGGATGAGAACTGATGTGCATGGATGAGCATGAATGGGGATGGATGAGCCGTGGATGGGCATGGCTGAGTATGGATGGAATGACTGAGCATGAATGAGTATGGCTGGGTACGGCCAGGTGTGGCTGGGTATGGCTGAGTACGGATGGGATGGCTGTGTACGGCTGGGTATGGCTGAGTACGGATGGGTATGGCTGGGTATTGCTGAGTATGGATGGGGGTGGATGGGATGGCTGAGCATGGATGGATGGATGAGTATTGCTGAGTATGGATGGATGGCTGAGCATTGATGAATATTGCTGAGTATGGATGGATGAGTATTGCTGAGTATGGATGGATGGATGAGTATTGCTGAGTATGGATGGATGGCTGAGCATTGATGAGTATTGCTGAGTATGGATGGATGGATGAGCATGGATGAATGGATGAGTATTGCTGAGTATGGATGGATGGCTGAGCATGGCTGGATGGCTGGCTGAGCATGGATGGATGGCTGGCTGAGCATGGCTGGATGGATGGCTGGCTCAGTATGGATGGATGGCTCAGTATGGATGGATGGCTCAGTATGGATGGCTGGGTGGCTCAGTATGGATGGGTGGCTCAGTATGGATGGCTGGCTGGATGGGGCACAGATCAGCGCTGTTGGCACTACACATCCAGCCCACAGCGCTGCAGCAGCATCCGATCTCTCCTCTCTCCCCTCTCTGTACCGATCTGTACAGAGAGGGAGAGAGGAACCGGACTTGACACCGGTTTGTTTACAAGTGATCGCTCCGTCATTTGGCTGTCAGCGGCCATTTATCGTGATCCGCAGAGGACCCGGCGGTCATGGCTGTTCCCTGGTGCACGCCCTCTGGGGCACGCGGGAGCAAGATTCTGGGAGGACGTCAATGTACGCCCTCCCAGAGTTATGGAGCCGCGCTGTAGCCGTCATTCGGCTATAGCGAGGTCGTTAAGTAGTTAATGAGGAAGAAGTCTAAGGTGGTGGTGGACCTCTGTAAAGGGAACAAACTGTTGTTTCCAAGCTCTTGATATGGTTTGTTTTGCCGCCAATAAGACATACAGTACATTGCCAATTTAAATTGAGACGTGTGAGGCCTAGGGAATTTATAATGTTAATTTTCAATGTTTAGCATTAACAATGTGTTGGAGATGGGTGTAGTTTTTTCACTATTTATGTATTTGACAAATGTATTTTGGATAATCAATAAATGATATGTAGCATTTCACCGGCCTGTCCTCCCTGAAGAATTTCTTTGGGTTTTTCCCACTTTTTTTATATGCTGATATGTAATATTCAGAGGACAACCACCCCTAGAGGTCTCCAGTAGATTCATTGGATACCTCAGGCTGACGGTGGAATCGGATCCCTACAAAGGGGTGAGGCTGTTTTTGGCCTAATTTTTAACCCTATTGGACCCGAGCTAACTTTGGATGAGCCCCATGTCCTTTTTCTTTCTTTGTTTAGCATACTCCTTAGTTTTATTGTAGGAAATGTTAATCCTTGTTACAAATAGACACAGTAGTTACATTGGAAGAAAGTGAAAAACTATTTAAATCTACTCAACTGAAGATCTGCAAAGAGTAAATAGTTATTGTCAGGATACAGCCTAAAGGCTGTGCATATCTTTTTCCAACGTGTATTAGAAAAAAATCTAAATCTGGAATCTGGCTACTAGTGTAGCACAGGCCTATCTTCTACCTTGTACATCTCTCTAAACAAAACATGTAAAACTCTGGTCAAGGATAGGCCACACTTTAACAGAAAAAAAATGGTAAGTAAAATAATAGTAAACTTTTTTATTTGAAATATTTCCAATTTCAGAACATATCTTTTAAAAACTTTGTCAACGTCCATCATCTTCTGCAACTCAAATTTACTGCCCACCATCTGCCTTGCATGTAAAGGTCTTCCCTAGCCTGCAATGCTAGAGCTGCACAGAGTACCATGCTCTCCCTCCGCCTGTCACTACCTGAATCAGCTTATTTTGTCCAACCACCACATGTCACTCTTATGCCGCGTACACACGGTCGGATTTCCGACAAGAAATGTTTGATGTGAGCTTGTTGTCGGAAATTCCGACTGTGTGTAGGCTCCATCTGACCTTTGTTGTCGGAATTTCCGACAACAAAAATTTTAGAGCTGGTTCTCAAATTTTCCAACAACAAAATCCATTGTGGGAAATTCCAATCGTGTGTACACAATTCCAATGCACAAAATTCCACACATGCTCGGAATTAAGCAGGAGAGCCGCACTGGTTATTGAACTGGTTATTGAACGTTCGGAATTTCCGACAAAATTTGTTCGACCGTGTGTATGCAAGACAAGTTTGAGCCAACATCCGTTGGAAATAAATCCAGGATTTTGTTGTCAGAATGTTCGATCGCGTGTACGCAGCATTAGCCACAGTGGCATCTCCTGCCTGCTATCCAACATCTTCATATTGCAAATTTGTTCTCCTGTCTGCCCAACTTCAGCAGGAAGATGGGATCTTTTGCAGGCCACAGGAGAAGTGTATGTTTGATATTATTGCTCCAAACCCTTCTAAGAACTTTCCCTGATGGTATCCTGTTATGCCGTGTACACACGAGCGGACTTCTTGACCGGACTGGTCCAACGGTCTATCCGACGGACTTTTGGCGGACTTCCGACGGACTTTCCTAACGAACGGACTTGCCTACACATGATCACACCAAAGTCCGACGGATTCATCTGTGATGACGTACGACCGGACTAAAATAAGGAAGTTGATAGCCAGTAGCCAATAGCTGCCCTAGCGTCGGTTTTAGTCCGTCGGACTAGCATACAGACGAGCGGACTTTTCAACCAGACTCGAGTCCGTCGGAAAGATTCAAAACATGTTTTATTTCTAGGTCCGTCTGACTTTTGGGAAAGAAAAGTCTGCTGGAGCCCACACACGATCGAATTGGCTGATGGAGTCCGGTCCGCCGGACCAAGTCTGCCGGAAAGTCCGCTCGTGTGTACGTGGCATAACTCTACATTTTTTGCATTTTCCCCAATAATTTAGTACATTTTCAGTTTCGTTGAGAAATAAATTTCTATCCCCTCCAAGTGTACTATACAGTATATTTGCATCAAATTTAGTAACTTCCTTGCCTGCTTTTGTCCTGTAAATCATTGCTGTAGGTCTTACAAGCATTGTTTAAAACTGGCTACTAATCAGAACTGTCATTTGTTACTTAAAAAAAAAATCTTTGTAGGTAATATAAGGACTGAGCTAATTGCTGATTTGGAGGACAAGAATACAATTTTCAGAAACTCATTTCCTTCTGAACATTTGTGCATTGTGCTCTATAAAATACAGCAGTTAGCGTAAATTTGACGTAGCAGTGAGTTAGTTAAAGCAGAGCAATAAATTAGTTTATACCCAGAAGCAGCCTTTGTTGATGAATACTCTAGTTTTATAATGCAGAGGTGTGCTGTTATATTATGACATTGCAGGAGATTGAAATACACTGTTCTGCCAAGTCTTCCATTATCTGCTTTTATTGTTTGTTCCCTGTTGTTATTTGTTTTGGGCACAAACTGCGGGAAAAGAAGGCAATTGAGTAAAAACTGTATAGAAGTTGTCCAATTTGATCAGAAATGTATTCTTATTTTAAATGATTTTTATTCCCCATCTCACAGGCATGTAGAAGATAAGAAGTACAATATGCTGGTCATGCTACATACAGTAAATGTTTAGGGCCTGTGTCGGTAGCCTTTTGTTTGTTTCAAATGGGTTTTGCATTCTGACACAAGTCTGGGGGGAATCCAAAACCCTCTTGAAGCAGGTTAGTTACAGGTCAGAAGTAGGTCAACTGGAGGCCCAATGCATGAGCGTTATTCACAGTCTTGCATTTTTCTCAGTGAATGCCAGGTGTCTTCTGATTGGCTGATGTTACATAACAATGTCTATCTGGTCCAATCAGAGAATACCTTGCATTCATTAACCACTTCTGGACCGCCGCACACCGATATATGTCCTAACTTTGAAGAGGAATATTGTTGTTATGGTAGTAGCTAGCTGCCATAACCCCGGTATCCTCTTTTCCGGCCAGCGGTCCGGTGCCCCCCCCCCCCTTTCCACTGCACTCCGGTGCCCTCCGCTGCTAATCGGAGCAGTTGGAAAAGGTAGTTGAACTGTATGAAACAGGAAAGGGATATAAAAAGATATCCAAGGAATTGAGAATGTCAATCAGCAGTGTTCAAACTCTAATTAAGAAGTGGAAAATGAGGGGCTCTATTGAAACCAAACCATGGTGAGGTAGACCAACTAAAATTTCAACCACAACTGCCAGGAAAATTGTTCGGGATGCAAAGAAAAACAGCGACAGCGACGGAGGCGATCGGATCCTCTCACGTCAGTGGCATGGAGACGAGTGAGGGGAAGATTTTTTTTTATTGCATTTTAGTGTAAATATGAGATCTGAGGTCTTTTTGACCCAGATCTCATATTTAAGAGGTCCTGTCATGCTTTTTTTCTATTACAAGGGATGTTTACATTCCTTGTAATAGGAAAAAAGTGACACCATTTTTTTTTTTAAAGAACAGTGTAAAAATAAAAGGTAAAATAAATAAGAAAATAAAAATTTTAAACGCACCCCGTCCCGCCGAGTTTGCGCGCAGAAGTGAATGCATACGTGAGTGGCGCCAACATATGAAAACAGTGTTCAAACCACACATGTGAGGTATCGCCGCGATCTGCCATTTTATTCTCTAGGGTGTTAGCCATTTTATTCTAGGGTGTTAGAAAAAAAATGTATAATGTTTTTAACTTGTAAACAACAAATCTTAAAAAGAGGCTCGGTCCTTAAGTGGTTAAGAAAAATGCAAGGCATCCTGTGAATAATGCCCATGCCATGTGAGTAACCCCATGTGGTTACCACTGTGTTCTGGGACCTGGTAGACAGCAGCGATCATTGTATTAGCTAAGACTACTACAGTGGTTCTCTACTACCACAGCGGTCCTACAGGTATGGCATATTTTTACTTATATTGGCCCAAGGCAGCTATGCAATAAAATCCATACCTGGAGTTCAGCTTTGATTCTGAATGATCTCTGAAATGTCTCACATTGATGACAAACTGATTCCATTCACACAAGCCCAAAGCTAATCGACACAAGCCTTAAAGAGTAACTCCACTTTTGTTGAGAAAAAAACATTCCCCTGTGGGTGATCGATGTACATTACAAGGATTTTACCAAACTTTGTTGCAGATTCCTAACTTTGGTATTCTGAAGTAATCCATGTGTGTTTGTCTGTGTCTATGTAGAATGGGAGTGGTTTCTTAATTATCAATCAGTGCTTCACCTGCAGGGCACTAATGAGGAAAATAGCAGGGTCTGCATCCCTTTAGATGTGATTTCCTATTAGGAGTATTTCAGGGGATACCTGATATCTGACTTGTATCTTAGTGCAGACTTCTTGGAAAATCAGTGAGCCAATCACACAAGCAGGAAATTATGTTTCGGGGGGGGGGGGGGGGGGGGGGGGCGTTAGAACACTTCCAGGTAGCCATATTACATTGCATTTTATAGAAGATTACAGAGCTGCAGATTGAAAAGAAAAGGTAATATTTAAACACTTCAATACCGGGCACTTCCCCCCTTCCTGCCCAGGACAATTTTCAGTTTTTAGCTCTGTCACACTTTAACTGACAAATGACACTGTACCCAAACTAAATTTTTATCATTTTCTTCCCACAAATAGAGCTTTCTTTTGGTGGTATTTGATCACCATTGGGTTTTTTATTTTCTACTAAGCAGACCGAAAATTTGAAAAAAAAAAAGTTTTTTGTTGTTTCTGTATAAAATTTTGTTTTCCTCTTCACTGACAGGCACGGATGAGGCTGCACTAATGGGCACTGATAAGGTGACACTGATGTGCACTGATGAGGAGGCACTAATATTTAGAATTTTTGGGTATAGGTGGCACTGATGGGCGACACTGATAGGTGGCACTGATAAGCAGCACTGATGAGTAGGTACTGACAGGCATTACTGATGGGGCACGGATTGGCACTTTGGGCACTGATTAGTGATTTGGGTGGGCACTGACTGGCAGCTGATGGGCACTGATTTGCAGCTGTGGTGGCATCTCCAATGGGGGATACGCTGATAATGTGCTGATTATCAGCGGACATCCCCCCTCTGTGATTGGTCACAGCTGATCACGTGGTAAAGAGCTTCCATCAGAAGCTCCTCACCACGATCAGAGTGACACACCACACCACCGATCGCCGCGCTGTGTGCCCCCGCTGGCGTGCTGGCTTGTTATCCCAAAAGACGTCATATGATAAGTCAGGATAACGAAACCACTGCCCAGCAGTCATTCTGCTATAGGCCGGGCGGGAAGTAGTTAATAACATTCAATCACAATATGACTTGTGTCGCAATTGTATATGCTATATTATTTTGTTTATTATTTGCTTTTCTTTTCCCTACAAAAGTGGAGTTACATTTTAATCTTTGCACTCTGCCTAGGACAACATAAGCATAATGGCTTCATATATATTTATAAGACTGTTTTAGATCTGTGATCTAACTGAGCTGGCTACTTCATATAATGAGGGTGGAAACACGTTTCCCCCACTGCCCCACCTCCTGCATGCCCTTTTGGCAGGCAACCACATCTGTGACATTCACCCTAAGCTTTCCCTTTATTTAAACCAAACCCTAAGGACCAATTCCCAGCTCTGTGTGCATTGTGTGTTGATGCGCTTTGCACTAAGGCGCTCCCCAATACATTAAAAAAGCACCTGCTACTTTTGAACAACACAGAACACTACACTTCATGGAGCAGACCCATCTTTGCACTGTAGTTCACAGGTGTGTTTTGTTTACTGCACTGTATTTTTTCATTTGGGTACCCTTCAGATTAAATGGCCACACAACACAATGTACATATACCATGCATTATATGCAACAGACAATTGTTTTGGAAACCTAAATTCAACATTCAGCCAGTGAGCAGAACATAGAAAAGAGAATTTCATGTAATTTCAGTAGCTGAAATAAAATCCTTTAAAGAGGGGTATTAATAGACTAAAGAGTGTTTATATGTTTGAAGTTAATCTGACTGTTAAAAAAAGCTACCTGCCGTTCAAGTTTTTAACAAGGTAAAATCCATTAGGATGACACATTACACTGCACATAAAGGTGTTCTAGTCTATGCAGGACTCTCAAAACCTGGGCCGTTCTAATCTGCAAGGATCTCTACTTCTTGGAGGTGTTAAAGGCTGGTCTGCCAATACCTGGCTCCCTATGTGGCCCATCACTATGGTGGGTGGTCTTAATGGCCAAGAGGTAGGTGTAGGAAGCTGGAGTGGCCAGACTATCCTTCAACCCTACCTTTGAAGTGGTCATCTCTTTCAAATTAAAGTCACCCAAATTTTGGGTGTCTCGCCATGATGTAGAAGCCATGTGCAGGAATTTTCCAGGTTCCTGCATTTTGTGCATATGCTTACTGTACACTTTTTTAACATATACAATAACTTCAACTTATTCCTTAAAAACAAAACACTTAACTTCAACCTAATGCAGGCCATACGTGGGTCAAATTCCGAACTAACTTTCTTTCAGAAATCAGAAAATTAGTGTGTTTTGTGATCCGATGATCACATTGATCACCATTGATTTAGAAATTCGACCAACCAAGCATTCAATTTCACCTCATGTTACTACAGAAAATAATTTTTGTGGCTAGGAATCTTCTTTTCCTTCCGGGAATTCTTTTCTTGTGCTCATGCGCATTTCTTTTTCCATTATATTTCCCACATGATTCTCCCATCACTGATTAGAAAATCATTTGTTTTTCAAAATAATTCCAACATGCCCGTTCACTCAAATTTGATGGCTGCATGAATATCGGCTGCTGCTGCGTCCCACTAATGGTGCTAAATTCGAACTAAAAGTCTTAGAAAAGATTTTCGAAAGAAGATTATTTCCGAATTCGACCAATGTATGGCCGGCCTAACTTCTAAATCAAATCCATAAATTCAGCCTAACCCTTAAAGTATAACTAAAGGCAGAACTTTTTTTTTAGCTTTGAACAGAGTAGAGATGGATTAGAACACCTGTCAGTTTCTTTTTTTGCTGTTTGTGCCCTCGCTAGGTTGATTCACCCTCTCTATTTGTCCTGTTTACCATTATCATTAAAAGTGAAAGTAAATAAAATCCCAAATTTTGGGTTGTCCCCAGAAAAGTAATAAAGAGGAAATCTTCCAATGGGGACACTAGTTCTGGTGACCTGGCGGTCCCCAAGGGATTTACTTAAAGCGGAAGTAAACCCACCCATAAAACAGTTTAATTTCCGGAACGTGCCAGAAATGTAACACTCCCATTGGTTGTGCTCTCAACTAAACTGTCAAACCATCCAATGGCTGGTGTCATAACTGATCACATGTGCAGCATCATGGTAGTTGTAGAGTAAACAGAGGCAAAGATGTCAGCTTCCTTAGCTGAAAACGATAGGGGGGTTTACTTACACTTTAATTTGCGGGGATTTCCTCTCGCTTCCTATTTGGCTATGGGACAGGAAGTGAAGGGAAATCCGAAAATGGACAGAGATGGTATAAAAAAATCTGACAAGGGTTATAACCCTTCCTTGTTCTATCCAAAATGTAAAAAGTTTTTCATTTAGTTCTACTTTAAGCTCAGGTGAATAATTTTAGCAATAAATACTATTATTTGAAGAGTAGTGGTGTTAATACTATAACACCGACAATGTAATGTGTCATAATAAATCTCTACAAAGAAAAGTTTGATGCCTCCATTGAAACTGGCAAATCAGTGGCACTAAAAACATTTGCACCTTAATGAAACAATCCACTATAAATAGGCCCTAGGTGTTTTTTTTCCAAGGAAAGAGTTGTAGTTTTTCTGACATTACACTGAGGTTGTGTTATATGGCAGTTCGAGGTGTAATACTTTTTCTTTAATGCCTGCTTTTGTTTATTATATGTGATCACTTGACAAAGGGGATCACATTTCCGCAGGTTGAGCAGACGGCCTAATGATTTCCTGCTGGACGTTTTTGACATGTAGTGAGTCTAGAGGAACTGAAACATGTAACTGTTTCTTTGATATGGGGTGTGTAATACTGGAGAGCTGTCCCGCAGTTGTCACTTCACAACTAGCAAGCAGTCAACTTCAAGGAGACCCGTCTTTTCATGGCTTGGGGAGATGATATCTTCAGGGCAGTTGTACGGGGAACATCTGGACATTTGTCAGTGACTTCAGAAAGGTTATGGAAAATTTTTGGCTTTGTTTCTTACTAATACTGTCACTTTAGCAAGATCCTTATAGCGGCTCTCTTTCAAGTTCCAACTGATGTCATAGACTTAAAAGACTGGGCAATTTACTAATGATATTAAGTGGTTTCGTGAGGGAAGGTCATGTGAAAAAATTATCATCTAACTTACATACATCTAAAGATCCAAATAAAAACAAGACAAGAGAAAGTATCTCTCATATTGCTGAGGTTATTCACAGTACGATTACCTACATTCTCTTGATATTGAGAAGAATGAAATGAATGAAAAGAAAATGTCATAATTTTCACTGTTAACACTCTACCTTTTTTGGTGTCTACCTTGTGTGGCTAAAATCTCTGTGCTGTCTACTTGCCTCCCCAGTTTTTCCAATGTCATAATAAACATCTATTAAATAATAGCTTATCCTCTTTGTGTTCCAGCAGTGTCATTGCTTGCCTGTCCCTTTTTTCATATTTTTTGTAAACTTTTGGCCCTGCATGTTCTTTGGCTTCGTCCTAGGGTGCACATAGCAGGCTGAAAATGTTGCTGGTAATTGCAAGGCAGGGGCTTAGCGTTGTCAACCTGGAACAGGAAGTTCTGTTACTGGAACTCCAGAAACTTTTCATCAGATTTACAAAAAATATTTGCTTAATTGCTTGCCGACCGCCCGCCGTCATTTGACGGCGGCAGAATGGCTCACCTGCGCGAATCGCCGTAGCTGTACCGCGGGTGCTTTAAGGTGTATAGGGGGCGTGTGCCACGTCACTTAGGAGCCGATGCGTGTGCCCGGTGGCCGTGATGTCCGCTGGACACCCGCAATCGCTCCTGACAGCCAGAACGGAAATTTGTGTGTGTAAATACACAAATCCCCATTCTCTCAGGGGTGAGGAGACCGATCTGTTGTTTCTAATGCTTAGGAACAACGATCGGTCTCCTCCCATCTCCCCACAGTTAGAACACACACACATTTAACCCCTTGGTCGCCCCCTAGCGTTAACCCCTTCCCTGCCAGTGACATTTATACAGTAATCAGTGGCTATTTTTTAGCTCTGATCGCTGTATAAATGTCAATGGTCCCAAAAAAGTGTCCGATCTGTCCGCCGCAATGTCACAGTCCCGATAAAAATCGCTGATCGTCGCCATTACTAGTAAAAAAAAAAAAATTATAAAAATGCCATAAATCTATCCCCTATTTTGTAGACGCTATAACTTTTCCGCAAACTAATGAATATACGCTTATTGCAATTTTTTTTTACCAAAAATATGTAGAAGAATACATATTGGCCTAAACTGATGAAGAAATTTGTTTTTGTTTTTTTAATTTTGGGATATTTATTATAGCAAAAAGTAAAAAATACTGTGTCTTTTTCAAAATTGTTGCTCTTCTTTTGTTTATAGCGCAAAAAAATAAAAACCGCAGAGGTCATCAAATACCACCAAAAGAAAGCTCTATTTGTGGGAAAAAAAGGACAAAGTTGTTTGGGCACAACGACCGCGCAATTGTCAGTTAAAGCGACCTAGTGCCGTATTGCAAAAAATGGTCTGGTCAGGAATGGGGGTAAATTCTTCCTGGGGCTGAAGTGGTCTGAATGGACACAAGGAGCTGCAGTTGGGCTTGGATGCCCCCATAGCAAGCTGCTTGCTGTGTGGGCACTCAACAGGAGGGAGGGGCCAGGAGCACAGAAGGGGCACCCTAGAAGGAGGATCCAGGCTGCCCTATGCAAATCTACTGCACAGAGCAGGTAAGTAACGTGTTTGTAATTTTTTTAGGGAAAAAGAAAAACTAGACTTTACAATCGCTTTAACGTTACTTGTGCTTGCATTCCATATTCAGTCCAGGAATTAGCCCTTTTACAAAGTTTTACATGCAGTACAGTGGATGATGGGAATTGAAAAAGTATGACAGATATTAGCAAAATTTAAAAAAAATATTTTTTGATTCTAAATTCTTTTTTAAATTCTAAAAATGTGGTTCTAAAGGCACGTTTTTGTTATTTAAATTTTTTTTTTAAATGTCATACTTACCTGTTCTGTGCAAAGATCTTGAACAGAGTGGTCCCTTATCTCTTCTTCTTTTTTTTTTTAATCCAACAAAATTTTATTAAGTTTACAGGGAAAGCATTACAAGCATTGTAGCCAGGTTTACACATCACCTCTTGTGCTACACATAATCCAATAGTAGAGTAACAATCTCCATATAACATTGCTAAACGGTTATTCTGATCACAGTCAACCTCTATCCAGGTCTCACCCGGCATTAATACCTAACAACCTGTCATATACCAGTTCCATAGGTGCCAATGCCGGTACATCTAACCATGGACCCCATATTTTTTCAAATTTTTGCATGCTACCTCTATGTTGGTAAATCAACTTTTCCATTTTTAGAGTTGTGTTAATACTTTCAGTCCACTCTTTAACAGTCGGTGACCTATCGGACTTCCAGTGAGTCATAATCAGTCTTCTGGCTTGAAAAAGTACTCTATGCACAGCTTCTCTGTTGTGACCTTCCCATTCGTATTCCTCCAGAGCACCCAAGAGACACGCTCTAGGGTCCTGTGGAAGACCCACATCAAAGATTGAGTTAATAGCTTGAACCACTCCTGCCCAGTACTTATGCAACTTGGGGCATCTCCACAGCATATGAATCAGATCTCCATGTTCCCGTTTACACCTAGTACATGTTGGTTCCGTCAGCCTGTTCATTAAATGTAATCTGTGCGGAGTATAATATGTTCTCAATAGAATATATAATTGGGTGAGTTTTTGTGACACATTAAGTGAACATTGGTTCACTGCCTGAAAGATCTCCTCCCACTGATCCTCGTCTAACTGCCCCACCTCTGCCTCCCACCTCTCTCTCACCCTCAAGGGATGCCGTCTCATCACGGATTGCAACAGGATGGCATAGCATTGAGAGATAAATCCTTTAGATGAGCCAGCATCCTCCAAAAGTTTGAAGACCGGGGTCGGGGACAAGTGCCACTCCGAGGAGCGGCCCTGTGTCTGTACTGCGTGTCTAAGTTGCATATAATAGAATAACATTGATGCTGGCAGGTTATACGCTTCTTTTAAATCAGCAAATGTTCGCAACACACCTTCCCTAAATATATGCTTGATATGAGTAATTCCAAACTGCTTCCAACGAGTTCCGCATTGTAGTTTAGCTAGTTCCCCATATGTGTCATTGTGCCAAATGGGACTATATTCCGTATATCCATCTACGTTTTGGAGATATTTGGACTTATTCCACACCTTTTGAATTAGGCTAAACGTTGGGTATTTTTTATGTGGTTTAGTGAAGGCCAATGCCTCTAAAACCATGTGTATCGGTCCCTTACCTACTGTATGGATCATTAGCCTGTGGGATGAGTTGTGTGACGGGACAAATGTACCAATCAGATGCTGCAGTTGGGAGGCCAGGTAGTACAGCCATGGATTGGGCAATGCCAATCCACCGCAGTCCCTGGGTCTCTGTAGGTGTTCCAATTTGATCCGGGCGGGACCATTTTTCCAAATAAGGGTTCGGAAAATGGCATTGACTATGTGAAATATTTTTAAGGGAATAACCATAGGGGTATTGTGTAGAAAATAAAGTAACTGGGGCATAAGAATCATTTTCACTAAATTTACTCTACCTGCTACTGACATTAAAAGAGAGTTCCATGTCTTAATTTTGTCTCTAAAACGCTGTAGGAGTGGAAATATATTTAGATGTATAAAGTCTCGGGGTTGGGACGTAATTTGAATCCCCAAATATTTGAAAGTAGTGGCAATCGGGATGGGGCAAGTGGCGCAAACCTCCTGTGAATCATCTCCATCCAATAAGAGAAGGGCAGACTTCGACCAATTTATGTGAAGGCCAGAGAACCTTCCAAATTTAGATATGGTCGACATGGCCTCCTGAAGGGAGGGGCCAGTGTCACCGAGTAGGAGCATAGTATCATCAGCATACAACATAATTTTTTCCTGCATGTCACCGTAGCAGAAGCCCGTAATGCCCAGATTTGCCCTGATCCCGATCGCCAAAGGCTCAATAGCCAGTGCAAAGAGGAGGGGAGACAGGGGGCATCCCTGCCTTGTACCCCTCCTCAACACAAAACTTGGGGATAGGTAGCCTGCAACCCTCACAGCGGCCTCCGGCTGGCTATAAAGGAGCCTAACCCAAGAGACATACCGGGGGCCGAATCCGAAACTCCGCAAGACCGACCACAGATAGTTCCAGTCTATGCTGTCAAATGCCTTAGTGGCATCTAATGACAGCAAGGCCCTGGAACCCATATTGTCTGCCCTGGATTGCATGTTAAGGAATAGCCTTCTCAAATTGACTGCCGTCGACTTGTTGGGCATAAAACCAGCTTGGTCTCCATGGACAATTGAAGTAATAACTCCATTTAGTCTAATGGCCAGAGCTTTTGCTAATATTTTCACGTCACTCTGTAGCAGAGAAATCGGGCGATACGCCCCGGGATCTACTGGATCCTTACCAGGCTTGAGCAACAAAACAATATTGGCCTTTGACATTGATGCTGGTAGACGGCCTTCCTCCCGGGCTCTATTAAAGACTTTAAGCAACTGGGGCAATAATTCAGTAGTATACTGTTTGTATATTTCTATGGGGATTCCGTCTTCCCCGGGCGCTTTGCAGTTAGGAAAAGATCCAACCGCATCCTGTAGTTCTTCTACTGTAAGAGGATTCTCCAGGAGCTCTCTCTGATCTTTGTTTAATCTAGGGAAATCTATCTGTTCTAAGTATTGTTCTAACTCCTCAGATGTATAAGATGTATCCTGCTTATACAAATCTTCATAAAAAGTGTTTAGTTCCTGCATCACTTTCTCAGGTGTGTTAACTATGTTACCCGCTTTAGTCCTGATAGCACCTATAGTTGGGGACTTCTGGTACGAATTTGCGATTCTCGCTAGTATGCGACCTGTTTTCTCGCCCTCCTCAAAAAACGCCTGCTTAGCAAAGAATCTCTTCTTATCGGCCGAGGAGGATAGCAGCTGCCTGTATGCAGAGAGAGCCGCCTGCCATGCCTCCCTGGTCGAATCAGAAGGATCCGTGACATATAACTGTTCCATCTCCCGTACTTTGGTTTCAAGTTCATTTTTAAGTGCGGAAGATTCCTGTTTAACCTTATTCATTTCAGCTATTAACACACCCCTCAAATATGCCTTGAAGGCATCCCATTGCCCAATTAGCGATTCATTTGGATCCTGGGTGCGGAAAAACTCACACATGCTCCCAACTATCCCCTCATGTGAGCGGAACAGTTTCAACCAAAAAGCATTGAACTTCCAAGGGGCTTTAGGTAGTGTAGCTATTGGGGCAATTATAAGCCGTATAACCACTGGTGAATGGTCGGATACACTGCGGGGCCTATGTATCATATCAGAAACAAACGGGAGCATGTTTAAGCTGCACACACCCAGGTCAATTCTAGATAAACAACCATGGGTTTTAGAAAAGCATGTAAATTGTCTCACTCCTGGGTTCCTATGTCTCCAGACATCCACCCAGCCCACCTCTTGCAACAACCGCGCCAGGGGGGTAACCCTGGAGAGGGCAGAGGCTCCGGGTCCTGGGTGTCTATCTTCCACTGGATTTAAACAGCAGTTAAAGTCCCCCGTTACCAACAGCGGTGCGTCAGGCCTGCCATCTATAAATGTCAGCAGGGACCTAAGCACCGCCGTCGTGAAGGGGGGGGGAATATATACTACCGCCAGCACACAAATCAATGTGCCCAACCTGCAATGAAGAAAAACATATCGACCTTCACTATCAATTTCATGTGCAATTTCTTCAAAGTCCAGGTTACCATGGATCAACACGCTCACCCCCCTGGAATAGGAGGTGTGCGTGGAGTGATAGGCCTTTCCCACCCAGGAGTATCTCAGGAAGCTCACAGTGTCCGCAGTCAAGTGGGTTTCTTGGTAGCAAAGAATTCCGGGAATGTACTTCTTCAGGCACATGCGAATCATGGTGCGCTTCAGCGGGGAATGTAATCCCCTAACGTTCCAGGATACTAATGGGATGTCCGCCATGTCCGCTGGTAGGTAGGTAGTGTTGACCGGTACTTTGGGTGTCCACTTCTGTAGCGAGGTTCTGCTAGGTTTGACGTAAGGTTGATGTATTCGTGTCCTGTTGAGATATTCTTCTCTCTGCTTGTAACTCTTATTGCTAAAACTTTCCCCGCTTCAATTGGGGGTGGTGAAAAGGAAAACTTTCTTGTGTTATAAACTGCACATTCTGCCAACATGGCAACTTTAGCAACGCATGCGACAGTACATCGCTCTTTTTTACTGGAAACAATCATTTGTAGGTTCGACTTTTAATCCAATTCGCTCTCATTGCACTGTTTAGGAATATTCAGTCCCCCAGCCAAGGAACATCTGACAACACTGGAAATTAGAGAATGAGGTATGCTCTGGTTACCCATCTAGAAAAAAGGGGAAACAAAACGACTGTTTCTATTATCCCAGTCTTCTGCAAGTGTCCGATTTAGTCTTGTCAATCTTCTTCTTGTGGAGCTTGTCGTTTCAGTGCCTGCTCATTTCTATCCAACCAGACTGAGGCATCCCCAGCAGATTCAAAGAATTGTGCTTGGCCTCTCACCACAATCCGAAGCTTCGCCGGATATAACATGGCGTATGGGAGTTGCAGAAGTCGCAGTCTGCGTTTCACATCTGTGAATTTAGCTCTGCGCCTCTGGACCTCTGCCGAAAAGTCCGGATAGAAAGACACCCGAACACCATTGTGGAGGACATTTGCCTTCTCACGAGCATGTCTCAACACTGCTTCTCTATCCTTGTAATGTAAAATTCTTGCAAGAATGGATCTTGGAGGGCCCCCCGGCGGAGGAGGGTGTGAGGGCACTCTATGGGCACGTTCCACCGCAAACAATGGGGAGAATGCATTTTTCCCAAAAAGTTCCATTAGCCAGTTTTCAACATAGGTGGTGGGGTCCCTGCCCTCCACTTTCTCAGGCAACCCCACTATGCGGACATTGTTTCGCCTTAAGCGATTTTCCAAATCCTCTGCATGATCGCATGCATCCCTGGCTAATTGCAGTGCTGTTCTGGTATCCTGTGTCAAGGGTGGTAGCTGGTCTTCCATGTCACTGACTCTGCTTTCCACAGCCGTGGCGCGTTCACGTATCTTTTGCATGTCTTGCCTTAGTAATGACACATCTTCTCTCAGACCCCCAAACTGCTCCTTCAAAGTGTTAACTGAAGCTGTGCAGTTGTTCACAGCTCTGAGTATGTCAGCTAGAGTAGGCTGCGTTGCGTCCGGGTCCGCTGAGCTTTGTGGTTCCCCAGATTCAAGGGCCGACTGCTCCCCCTCCTCCTCTCCCCAGGGAGCCTGTGTGATGTCTGCCTGCATAGCCTGTGTCCCAGCCTGGCTAGATGATTGCTCTGTTCCCAATGCCCCAGCCATTTTCTGAGCATAATAAACCATATCTCTGGGGGCGTCTTTACCAGTGGTTTTAGGTGTCTTACTTGCTTTAGGCCAAGAGTCCTTCTGCCTGTCCTGTCCGCGTGGTGTGTGTTTCGCTGAAGACGCCGCGGCGCCATCTTGGATCTCCAGGCCCGTCATCTCAATCTGTCCTTTTCGGAACTTTCCTCTAGTGCAGAGTGCCGGCGGATGATCCCCTGGGGTCTCAGGATCGTGCCCGTGCTGCATAGGGCAAAATAAAGTCGGTAAGTGGGCTGGGGGAGGATCGGTTACCGGATCACTGCTGGGAGCTGTGGGAGATGCGTCCTCTCACATGCCTGCCTTGGCCATGCCCCCCCTTATCTCTTCTTCTGGAGTCCTCCACTAGCACTGTCTGGTCCTCCTTTCCTGTCCCTCAGCAAGCCATGTACCAAAGGCACCCGGACAGGCACGCCCCCTGAGCCGGGCTGTTTGAATCCATAGACTATATGACTCAGTCACGCCTCCTGATCCCTCCTCACTGGATTTGACTATGGCTCCCACTGCTCAGTGTGTCCTGTGAGAGCAAGAAGACTGGAGAGCGATGCTGCAGATGAGACAGCACTGGTTTGAGAGAAGATAAGTGTTTAGGGACGGTGGGGGAAGGGGAGAATTAGTATTGGAGCATTATTTTACCCAAACGTTTAGAATGCATTAAAGTAAAAAAAAATGCTTTGACTTTAATACCATTTTTTTTTTTAATTATTTGCAAACTTTTAAAAGAACACAATACAAAATAACAATACATGGCCATAGATTTATAACACCAATGAAGGTACAAAGAAAAGAACATACATAATCCAAAATAACTCAAATAAAAAAAAAAAATGACAGATGTCAACAAGACTCTTCAACTCATAAATGACAACACAATCAATATCTAATAATAATACTAATTAAATAATATTATTAGAACCATTTTTCTAGAGTCCTGTAAAATATGATCAGTTTTAGTGTAAAAATTGCTTATTTCACCCTTCTCCACCTGGGTTCACACCAGTGCTGCTGTATTATGCGTTTTCCCATTTCCTTTTTGTAGCACGTTTTTACTCACATTTTAATACTTACATTTTTTTTTCTAGGTGGGGGAGGCCGGTTGTTAAGCACAAAACCCTGCTAAAAACTCACTAAAAATGTGCTAGTGGTGCTGCTGCTTTGCTGAATGCCTTGCATTATATGTGCAAGGCTTTCCTAAACTTATTATCTCACTAAGGGCTTCAGTAAAACCATGCAGTTGAGCAGCCCTTTTACCACCCTCCCCCTACTGCTGCCCCCTTTAGTTGCAGAGGCAGCGGCAAGCTGCGGCAAGTTGCGGCCACCATTCTTTGCGTCGTAGCAGGAATTACACCCTGTGCCACTTTTGGTGCCATAGTGCCCGATGAATGCAACCCATGCAAGTGAATGGGTCTGCTCTGACCAAGCACCCCACAACTGTGTGCAATGTATACAGTTGCAATGCGCCAGTGCAGGGTTCACAGGGTTAAAGTAGGCAGTGAGGAAGTGATATAACAACTCCTCGCTGCCTGTCAAATGCTCTCTGAAGAGCAATTTGAATGCAGATCACTTATCAGAGACCAAAGCTAGTGTGAACAAGCCCTAAAGGTCTCCTAGACATGGTCTCACTGCCAGAAAACAGTAGATATTCTCTAATGGAATAAAATACCCACATAGTTCCTGGTAGCCAGAGGCATTGTGATGTTTGCCTAGGCTATAGGTCGCATGAGGGAGCTCAGAGGGAAATGTTATTTAGTCCCATCAAGAAAAAAGGTATTTTTTGGCTGAAAATAATATTGTGATCTGTTAAGATTGACCCATGCCCTATTGATTAATGGGAAGTGTGTTTTTAGCATTAGGTCCGCATTAAATAGGTTGAGAAGGACATTTCTGTAGACACAGCATGTATGCATTTACTACAGTTCCAACATGGCACTGTGAAAAACTCAAATATTTCCAGAAAGCTCAGTGGATGACCTAAAAGTGAGAGAATTAGGACATATTTTTTGCTCTGTCTGTAAGATGGAGATGTGACAATGTTGTACATCTTACAGGTGTCCTGTCCCTATCCAAGCTGCAAACAGTAAGTGGAATAATGCTATTCTTACACATACTAAAGACACAGTCAGGGACAAGGTGGGGGAATTATTTCAATTCTTGCTGGGAGTACAAATGAAGCAATTATGTCAATTTGAAAGATGTGTGCAGGTCTGTATTCCGAACACAGGATTTTACCCTATAGGAGTAAATTACATGTCAGCGCTATGCAGTGTGCTTGTAAGTAGCTGGGGATATATATTGTGGTAGACCTGATTAAATATGCAGCGTATGTTACACCACTGGAGAGCAGTAAAAGTGTGCTCTCAAAAATAAATCATCTTGCTGAGGAGCAGTATTAAATCACTATGAAACACAAGCTCCTTGTAAACTGATAAAATTAACAACAAAGCAGAAAGGAGAAGTGTTGGAGAAATATATGGGAACTGATCTGCTCGGTGAGCAAGGTATAGACCATTTTGCAGCAAACCATCTGCACTATATATGGCTGTTATGCAGAATTGTTATGATGGTCTCGAATAAGCGAATCTATTACAGAGGGTGAAAAGTGAGTGATAAGAGACATATCTGATCTCCCGCAAATGGCCAGGCTAAGGGATTCCCCCACAACCATTGCATGGTGTCACAATGTAGCATATGTGCTATGAATAGGATTTTCATAGTTGGTAAGGTTGAATAAAGACACAGGAATAGTCCATCCAGTCCAACCTGTGTACTTGGTGTATGTGTGTTCATGTCGATAATCATTTCCCATATCCCTGTATATTGTGTTCATGCACATCCAAGAATCTTTTAAAACTATCAATAGTTCCTGCTGACACCACCAATTGTGGAAGAGAGTTCCACATTCTTATTGCCCTGACAATGGAAAACCCCCTACGCAGCTTAAAGTGGATGTAAACCTGAAAAAACATTTTTTAATGAAGACTTCTACCTGGTACATTAGGTCAAGTCATCGGTGCCCCGTCTTGCCACAAAGAGTTAATCCAGCTCTGAGCACACAGATAAGTTTGTGTCACCACATCCCCCATTCTGTGACTGACATCTGATTTCTTTATCTCATGCAGGAGCATGAGAGCAAAGAGAGTGTCCACGATTCCAGCTTCACATCCCGAAGCTCTCCCAGGATTGGCTGCTCCACACCTCATGATTGGGCATGCTGAAGTCATGTGGTGCCTTTCCTGCTAGTGGCCAAGAATCCTCCATCGGCGCCAAGTATATTTGACATGCGCACATTGAATGGGAGCCGTGAGTGCGCTCTGCTTGTTCTGTGCACGCAGACATGACTGATCTGCGTGCACTCCACCCCCGAACGCTGGCAAAGGGACCCGCCCAGCGATTCACACGTTTTACGGGGCTCCAACAGTTGAAGGTGGTAAGACTGCAAAGGCAAGGACACATGCATCAGCTTTATACGTATGGGCAGCTTAATACTGTGCATTTCGTTTACACAGGGTGATCGGTGGGTTTACATCCACTTTAGGGTTAAACCTCTTCTCCTCCAATCTCATTGAGTGACCCCATGTCTTCTTGCTTGTTGTTCTTCTTCTTTCCATCATCTATGTGGGAATAGTAACAACTGGCTATTGCAGAGATTCTCAGCCATCGCTGAAAAGCTGTCAGGCTCAGAGGCCAGGAGCTATAGCAGTAGCAAAGCTCCCACCGACCAGCTGGATAAGTACAGAAGCAGATCACCCTGGCACGGGCTCACCCAAGATGCGGAGTCTAACCACTAAATGGTGTTCACTAGAGCTGTGGATGGATTTTGCTGTGTGTTAGTACCAGGTAATGGTCCTCAGGATTGCCCCCCTCAAAAGGTGAGCAAACCGAGGTCCAGTAGCAGGTATAGCAGGTAGGGATCAAGCAGAAGCGTAGTCATTAACAAGCCAAAGGTCGGTAACAAGTGATTGCAGGTTGGGATCAAGGAGAAGCGTAGTCAAGAAAGAAGCACAAAGTTGATAACGAGTGGTAGCAAAGATGTGAACGGCAGCAGTAGTGACAAGCGATATATTTGCTGGAAAAAGCACAAAAATCTGGCAAACAGTTCATAGGAGGAGCAAAGGGTTCAGGGTTCAAGAGAAACAAAGTTCAAAGCAAGAGTGTTCAAGGAATTGTCCAGGCTGCTGTCCAGCATCTCAGGTGTTTCAGCTAGACACACCAGAGATTGCAGGTTTAGACCTGGGTCCTGACAAAAGCTGTGCTTATGATAATATGCACTTCTGACATAAATGTTTCTATTTAACACTTGCATGGCTCGATTGCCTGAAGAAGTGCTGGAATCTGTGTATTACTTACCTGTTCAGACTCTTGGTAGCACTTTGTTATGTAACAGAGAGCAAGTATCTACTTCCCAGCATAGCCCAGACCTTAAAGTCGGCATAGGCATGAGCAGAAGTCAGATCTATATATATAAATAATGGCATCTACCTGGCACGTGCAGAGTTGCAGATGGGAACTAGGCAGGCTACTTAATGTTCAGATCTTTTTCTCTACCGACATGCACAGAAGTTTAAAGCAAGGCCAGAAATGGAAATTGAAGCACCACACCACTGCTAGGAGGTCTAGATACAACTTCATTCCAAGAAATGTCAGGGGTAGAATCCAAACCAGCTTGTGACAAGGACTGTGCTTACAATCACACTGAAAAAATAACAAAAAAAGGTCCAGTTCATTTCTAGCCTATTCATGTTTTTGTCAATCAAGCCCTGATAAAGGGGGTGTTCTTGGACCCCCAAAATGTGTTGGCTACCTTTTGGATTGCCCCTCTGATTTTTTTTGGACTAAAGTTGTATGTGGACTTTGTAGCCATGGTATGGCACTTCAATTTCCATTTTTGTTATACTATACAACAAGCCAAGGAGAATGTGGAGATCCTCTGGGGTGTTGCCGCCTGTCCGTGAACCAGATCAACATAAATACTTTAGGATAGCTATACTAGTGAGATAACCCTAAGGCCCTTTTCACACGATCGGACCGTTCAGGTCCGCCTGTCAGTTTTGACGGCGGACCTGAACGGGCGCTCCATGTTAGTCTATGGAGCGTCGGATGTCAGCGGAGACATGTCCGCTGACATCCGACCCGGTCCGATCCGCTAAAAGCAGACTGATGACCCTACGTCCAGATCCGTCGCTGGCTGATCGGATTGGATGAGATCTGATGAAAACGGACATGCTGTCTGTTTTCATCCGATCCCACCATAGGCAGCAGCGGCGCCTGACAAGCCCCTCCCCGCTCAGTGAGCAGAGAGGGACCTGTCATCCGCCGGCTCAGATCAACAGACAGATCTCCCGCTGAGCCGGCAGACCGAGAAACGGAGTCCGCCTCGTGTGAAAGGGGCCTTAAGCGTTATTTTTCCATGCTTCTCTACTGTAAAGCAAGACCAAAGCACTGCAGGTGATTCGTGTTGATGTGGATGCTACAGATTTGCTTTAAAGGTGCACCTCCGATGAAGTAGATATAGTAAAAGATAGACCCAGGAGGAAGCTTTAAAGTAGGGTATAAGGTTTAAACCTAAAACCAGGCACTTGTAGAAACTACCAGTTTCACTTCTCGAAATTCCTTCTACCTGTTTACCATGGTCTTGCTAAAGCATGGTAGGCCTCTAACCCCACAATCACATGTCTGAAACAGAAGCAGAACGGCAAAACTTTTTTTTTTTCTCATATCGGATAGAGTAAGGGAGGGTTATAACAACCCCTGTCTTTTTTTTATTTTCCTATCTGTGACCCATAAGGGAGACTTCCCTTTGCTTCCTGCCCCACAGCCAAAACAGGAAATTCGAGGAAATCCATTCAAAAAAGGGAGGGAATACTTGGTTGTCTCTTCAGAACTAGTGTCCCCTTTGGAAATATTCCCCTCTATTCCTGTTCTGTTGACAAACCATAATTAGTGATTTTCTTTCACTTTCACTCTGTGTGATACCAGTAAAGAGGACAAATAGAGAGGGGAATCTCAGTAACGGGCAGAAAAAACATTCTAAACCCTCTCCACTCGATCCAAAATTTGAAAAAAGTATGCCTTTAGTTATATTTTAAGGTCTCACTTTCTAAATTTTAACAGATCAAGACTCCCTGGAGGGACCATTATCTCCCTGCTGACTTTGATTTTATGCTATTGGTACTCTGACATGGCATGCTACTTTGTTTCATACACAGACAATGGCTTCAGTGGAGATACAGCTTAGATCTATTCCCAGTCCTCCTGCCATCTTTACCCCCCCCCCCCTTTTTTGTTACCCTCTCCCTTCTACCTTACTCTAGTTTACTTTCTTATCTTATTCTTACATAATATGTAAGAATATACAGTCTTAGGCACAGCTACTTTCCCCTGCAAACCTTGTCTCCAAAATGTCCATATAAGTTCTATATACGCACAATTTTAGGGTATAGGCACCCACGGAATAAAAATGTATGGTCTGCCAATACTTTTTCTATTGTAATGGGTTAAGGGTTTGTGATTGTCCATATAGAAGTTCCCTTTGTAACATGCCTCTTATTCTGTACATGCTTTATCTTGTTACATGCGCTAAAATCTTAAATAGAAAAACTTTATGAAACAGAAAGGTAAACCCAGGAAGTGAGAGAGAGGTAGCCCCATCTACACCCTCTTGCATGACAGAGTTTAGCGTGATGTGTGCGGCATATTTGTTGTCCGTCAACAGTATGTGCTGCAATAAAGTTTTAAAGCACAATTTTAACTGTATCTGAGCACCACAAAATTAAAAAAAGCTGTTTAATTGATTTTTAACATTTAAAACACACTCACCCATCCAACCATGTATCCATGCTTTATTGTTTTGAGAAATCTCTTTCAAAAACACCATTTCTAGCCGTGGCCATCTTGAGTAAGGGCAGATGATTTACTTCCTGGAATCTATCTGCCCTTAGTTCAGGCATGCAGCTTAGCTGAGAAAGCCACTCCTCCTATCTTTCAGATGAAAGAAAAAAAATAGCCAGTAACCTCTACACGGCCGCGCTATAGCTGAATGACGGCTACATTGCAGTCACAGATTGCCGGGAGTGCGTGACATGACGTCCTCCCGCGATTGCACTTCTCTTGCGCCCCCTGCAGCGCATCTGTAATCACTGTGGCCTTGAGACACAGCTAATCACAGATTGTAGTAAAGAGCCAATCACAGCAGCTCCTTACCATGTGATCAGCTGTGTCCAATCACAGCTGATCACAGTTTAAACAAGGTTTGCCGGTTATCAGCATTCCTCACCTCACGCTGATAGCGCTTGAGGAGAGGAGAGCCAGTAACCGACAAATCCACACAGGGGACATCTGCACTGATAGTCAGGGCACTGATTATCTGTACCCTGATTATCAGTGCAGCCACCAGTGCTGCCAGTCAGTACCACCTATCAGTGCAGCCTCATCAGCACACATCAGTGAAGGAGAAAAATTACTTATTTACAAAATTTTATAACAGAAACTAAGAAAAACTTTTTTTTTTTTCAAAATTTTCATCCTTTTTTAGTTTGTTAAGCAAAAAATAAAAAACCCAGTGGTGATTAAATACCACCAAAAGAAAGCTCTATCTGTCTAAAAAAAATGTTAAAAATCTTGTTTGGTGAAAGTGTTGCATGATCGTGCAATTGTTATTCAAAGTGCGACAGCACTGAAAGCTAAAAATTGGCTTGGGCAGGAAGGGGGTAAAAGTGCCCAGTAGGTAACTGGTTAGGACTCATGGGATGTATGACATCATTTTGACCTAGGCCAGAAATTAGGAAACAACTGAAGAAATGTTAAAAAATATTGCACAACAAAAAAACACACCTGGCACTGCATGTATGCAGTAAAGTACTGAGATGCACTGGAAGAAATAAATGAGGTGGGTTTTTTTTGGCTTGCTAAAAAAAATGTGTCAGCTAGAGCAAATGTGAGTTGGTCCTAAATACTGTGCTGTACGTTTTATACTCCACTCTGCTATTCATCCAAACATTGTTATCCATACCACTTAGATATATGAATTCCATCTGTTTATTGAATGGTCAAGCATTTTTTTGGTTTTCTTTAAACCTAGCAATTTGACAGACATCTCTTATTAGTGGTGGTATTCTTGCTCATCATGGGAAGCCAGAATATAGGCAACCAAACCTGTTCCTGGTTAACCTCTCATCTGACGGAGCAGTGGTGATCACTGCACTGCGTGAATTCCCAGCCCAGCAGGTGAGGTCTTCAACTCGCACAAGTTGCTGAGTGAGGTTTTAAGTGTGTTTTCCAGATCTTTCTCTACTCAGGAGTTAGAAATTGTTTAATTCCAATTCTTTCTCCCTCTCCAGTAATAGATTCCACAGGAAGCCATTTGTGGCATATGTAGATGATGATTTCCCTCGTAAATCTATAACCGAAATACTCTGTATGACATCTGTACAGATGAATGTCTAGGAAATGTTTTCTTGTGCTATGATTAATGTGAGAAGGGATATTGTAAAATCTCTTAGTGATCACTAAACTGTCATAGAGACAGTGGAAGCTATTTGACACAAGCACACTTTTTTAAAAGGACCTCTTTTAACTGAAACCCAACATAAACAACCACAGACTTCATATATGGCCTTCAGCTTAGCAGATATAGAAATGCGAATTGTGGCCTTGACTGGGAACTAGAATGTAAGTACAGGATTTCCCTATCAAGGTCACCCAAAACTTAAAGAAAAGGAAAACTTTTCTAGAGTTGAGATTTAGGCCAGTCTTGTCTTGTATATCTCCATACTCGTTTCCTGTTACTAAGTCAGCTAGTAGGTTAGTCTTTGATACAGTTTGGTCTGAAAGCTTGGCTGTCATTCAACACTTCAAAACACCAAACTCTTCATCATAATCCCCTTAACGTAGCTATTTACAATATGGATAGAGCTTTGGAGCTTCGACATACAAGGTGAGGCTTTATATCACTTTTGCAAAATACCCTTCATAATAAATAGTGGTAGTAACTACCCTTTCTACTCATTTAATTTACAGTATATTGTTCTCTGTAGGCCTACGTGTGAACTTTTACATTCAGTATTAGGAGTTCCACAGTTTGTATAACTTTTCACTGAACATTGATTGATATCAGGGGATCATATAGTATCATATAGAATCTGAATCTTCAGATTCACATTCAGTAAAACAATTTAGACCAGGGATGTCCAACTTGCTAATATACAAATATACATGGTTTGATAATTAAGAATTTAACTTTACATTTAGCTCATACATTTATCCAATTTATATCTCAAAACTTTTATTGGTAATTTTACTAAACCACATAAACACAACATTCATCCGTATACACCGCATACATCCACACACATGCAATAAAAGGGGAAAGAGAAAAAAAAAAAGTCGGAAGGAAATTTGAAAGTGTTTCTTTACCGGACTTTTTATAAGCTTCCCAAAGAAGAATATCCTACTCTTCACAAACACGCCTTATTCATGTCATCATTTTCAGCAGCACCTAGATTTGTGAGCAACTATTTTTAGGGATTGCCCTTCATATGAAGGGCAAAAATTAGAACCAAAATTTCTGTTGTGGACTTTGAGAAATCAATGAGAACTACAGTGCTATGAAAAAGTATTCATACCCCTTGAAATTTTCCACATTTTGTCATGTTATAATCAAAAACTTAAATGTGTTTTATTGGGATTTTACACAATAGACCAACACAAAGTGGAACGTAATTGTGAAGTGAAAGGAAAATGCTAAATTGTTCTCAAAATTTTTTACAAATAAATATCTGAAAATTGTGGCGTGCATTTGTATTCAGCCCCTTTACTCTGATACCCCTAACTAAAATCTAGTGGAACCAATTGCATTCAGAAGTCACCTAATTAGAACAATGGGGTCCACCTGTGTGTAATTTAATCTCAGTATTAATGCAGCTTCTATGTGAAGCCCTCAGAGGTTTGTTAGGGTACCTTAGTGAACAAACAGCATTGTGAAGGCCAAGGAACACACCAGACGGTCAGGGATAGAGTTGTGGAGATGTTTAAAGCAGGGTAGGTTATAAAAAAAAAATCCCAGCTTTTAACATCTCACGGAGCAGTGTTCAATCCATCATCCGAAAATAGCAAGAGTATGTCACAACTGCAAACCTACCAAGACATGAGCCTCCACGTAAACCGACAGGCCGGGCAAGGAGAGAATTGATCAGAGAAGCAGCCAAGAGGCCCATGGTAACGCTGGAGGAGCTGCAGATATCCACAGCTCACGTGGGAGAATCTGTCCTAGGACAACTATTAGCACACTCCACAAATCTGGCCTTTATGGAAGAGTGGCAAGAAGAAAGCCATTGTTGAAAGAAAGCCAGTCTGCAGTTTGCAAGAAGCCATGTGGGGGACACAGCAAACATGTGGAAGAAGGTGCTCTGGTCAAGTGAGACCAAAATTTAACTTTGTGGCCTAAAAGCAAAACACTATGTGTGGTGGAAAATTAACACTGCACATCACCCTGAACACACCATCCCCACCGTGAAACATGGTGGTGGCAGCATCATGTTGTGGGGATCCTTTCTTCAACAGGGACAAGGAAGCTGGTCAGAGTTGATGGGAAGATGGATAGAGCCAAATACAGGGCAATCTTAGAAGAAAACCTGTTAGAGTCTGCAAAAGACTTGAGACTGGGGCAGAGGTTACATAGTAGGTGAGGTCGAAAAAGTGCATCAAGTCCAACCTATGTGTGTGAAACGGTCCAGCAGGACAACGACCCACAAACATAGAGCCAAAGCTACAATGGAATGGTTTAGATCAAAGCATAATTCATGTGTTAGAGTGGCCCAGTCATAGTCCAGACCTGAATTCAATTGAGAATCTGTGGCAAGACTTGAAAATTGCTGTTCACAGATGCTCTCCATCCAATTTGACAGAGTTTGAGCTATTTTGCAAAGAATGGGCAAAAAATGTCACTCTAGATCTGCAAAGCTGGTAGAGACATACCCAAAAATACTTTCAGCTGTAGTTGCAGCAAAAGGTGGTTCTACAAAGTATTGACTCGGGGCTGAATACAAATACACGCCACACTTTTCCCATATTTATTTGTAAAAAATTTGGAAAACCATTTATCATTTTCCTTCTACTTTACAATTATGTGGCACTTTGTGTTGGTCTATCACATAAAATCCCAATAAAATACATTTATGTTTTTGGATGTAACATGACAAAATGTGGAAAATTTTAAGGGGCAAGAATACTTTTTCAAGGCACTGTACATCCATCCAACCAGATATTGATACGTTCGTTTATCAAAAACTGTGTCAAGTATCGCACTAATTTTATGTTGCCCTCTTTACTTTTATAATAAAAAAAGTTTTATTACTCAGGTACATTATCTCTATCAGTAATTGTTAACTTGACTTCTGCTCATCAGATATCCTTATTGTTGGTGTATTTTGTGTGGCCCAAGACAATTCCTCTCCTTCCAATGTGGTCCAGGAATGTCAAGAGGCTGGACACCCCTGATTTAGACATTTCGCTACTGGGCACATGGCTCAAAGTTCCTAAAATGTGTATATCATTTCATTGTGCAGCAATTGGTTCCCCCTTTGCAGCACAGCAGCACCTCTGCACTTGAAAAATAATAGAAAAAAAAAGAAAATTTGCTCACACATGATTGAAAAGAATTGGCAAGGACTGCATGAGAGGATATTAATGATTGTGATGAAATTGGTCCATTTGGCAGCACAGAGGGATATATATATTTTAGAAGCGCAGCTTTTTACAGGTAAAGTCTTGCAAGAATCTAGTTTTATGCTGCACTCCTTCAAGAGCACGGCTTTATCTTTTGAGACTTCTGGCCACATTCTGTGTGTAGCAAGGGGAGCAAGTATGTCCAGAGAAGAGGAGAGTGAGCTGTTGTAGACAATAATGGCCAGGTCAGGGAAGGAGAGGGTTGAGATTTTGTCATAAAATAGTCAGTAGCAGAATAGAGAAGAGAAGGGTTGAAGTGGCAAAGGTTTCTACGGGTAAGACCGGCCATAGACGGAGCAAATTTTTTTCTTGCAACCACGAGTACCCCTCCTGCCAAGCCATTGTCTTCTGCCAACTGGTTGGAAGAATAGGAGGTTGAAGACAGGGTAAGCGTGAAACTGATAAAGTTGTGATCAGAGAGAGGAAAAGGGGTGTTGAATAGGTTGCATACAAGATCAGAGGAGTTACCTTCCGAATGAGTAGCAGTGTGTGTCAATTTTGTTAAGTCAAAAGATGAGGTTGGGTTGACAACAAAAACAGTTTTTTTTTAAAAAATATGTATTTACATGTTGATGAGGGGGGAAAAGTTAAAGCAAAATATAAGCTGATTCAACCTCAGCTTTAGATTTGAGTCTCTTACCTGTCCATCGTGCTAGATACAGTCTACAAGTGCAGCATTTTTAATAACAGTATAAGCAATTTTGTAAGTATTAGTAATGTGAGGATGGTAATACCTGATAACCATCAAATTAGGAAAATTTAGATGTTGCTGTTTGCATTGTAAGCGCAACCAATGTTAGAACTTCTTTGTCATCCAGATTCCTATGAAATAGTCTTAGGTCTAAGAATGTCATCCTCTGGCAACTTTAGTCAATAATCCGTGTTCATGAAATCTGACCATGAGCACCATACTAATAAAACAGGGTCCCTGTAATCTCATTGTCATGAGCTTTTCAGATCATTATCCTGTGAATTGCGAAAGATCTAGGCAGAATGTCTTGTTTTAAGGAATTTGTCTATTATCCTCAATACCCTGTCCACTGCAGGGAATCTAAATCCAGTCTTGTAAAAAAGAAAAAAATCATTGATCAAAGCAAGGAGGTGTTATTTACGGATTGTGCAGCTCCGTTAGAAAAGATTTAATGGAGCCAAGTATAGCTCAGTAGCTCAGTCGGTGTGAATTTTTTTTGTGGGATTGTAATTGCAATTATTGCAGATGTTTACAATATTAAATGTAATTAGTACACATATATAACTAGTAGCAATACAATGTACTACTTCCACCAATTAAATAATCAAATTGTGTCTTCATTAATCCAGTTACAGCAAGTTACCTTTCTTCTCCCATTTTTTTTTTAAACATTTTTTTTAATTTTCACATTAATATCCTTTTTGCACTGCCATTAATAGATTTTTTCTTGGTTGTTATGGGTGATCTGTACTCCTCTAGAGTGGCAGTGCATACACACACATGCACACACAATCATACATTAGTGCATACAAAAAAGTCTGAAAGTTTTTTCACAATAAACTAAGGCCTGTGGTCATTTTTAAAATGCTTAGTGGGCCGTAGAGATAGGTATGTTTGTATTTGCATGCCCTGTACAAATTCCCTAGAACCTTAAAACCCAAGGTGCTTATGTTTTACATATTTGACCAACTTGTTTGCCCATTATAGCTATGAAGCAATAGTAGGGTGCGTGTAGCATGTCTCCTGTATGAGAGCCTCTGTTAGACTTCCATAACAAGTGTGCATCAGGTTTCAGGGTTCCCGGTACAATGCACTGCAAATCTTTTAGTATTGGCAGTGGCGTCACGGGGGGGCAGAGGGGGCCATGACCCCCCCAACATTATATTGTGCCCCCCCAATTAAACAGTGACATCGCTAGGTTCAACAACCAGATGAAATAACAACCAGTGAATGGTAAAGCCTACTTGCCACCACTCACAGCACTGTGATGGAAGCCGACGGGAGGTACCTGCAGTTTCCTATGCTTTGCATTCCAGTTTCCCAACTTCCCCAGTGCATTGCGTCTGGCTGGTTCCGGCGCGGTGTGTGACATCATCGCTGGTCACCCTGCTCCCCTACCTGGTGTCCCCACATCGTAAACTGCAGGTTCCTCTGGTCAGCTTACATCACAGTGCCGTGAGTGAAGGCCCTCACAACAGCCCATATTCTGCCTACTGGCAATTGAGTGCCCAGCACAGTGCCACCATTATGGAGTGTAGGGGGGTATTTTTGGAATGTGGAGGGGTATTTGTGGAGTGTGGGGGTATTTGGGGAGTGTGAGGGGTCTTTTTGGAGTGTAGGGGGGTATTTGTGGAATGTGGGGGGTATTTGCGGAGTGTGGGGGATAATGCTGGACGTTAATAGTGCATCCGCTGACACCAATGCCGGGGTTAATAGTGTGTCCGCTGACACCAATGCTGGGGGTTAATAGTGCATCCGCTGACACCAATACTGGGGATTAATAGTGTATCCACTGACACCAATACTGGGGATTAATAGTGCATCTGCTGACACCAATACTGGGGATTAATAGTGTATCCGCTCACTCCATTGTTGGGTGTTAATAGTGCATCCGCTGACACCAATACTGGGGCTTAATAGTGCATCCGCTGACATCAATGCTTGGAGTTAATAGTACGCCCGCTAACACCAATGTTGGGGGTTGCTGACACCAATACTGGGGGGTTAATAGTGTGTCCACTGACATCAATGCTGGGTGTTAATAGTGCGTCCGCTGACACCAATGCTGGGTGTTAATAGTGCGTCCGCTGACACCAATGCTGGGTGTTAGTGCGTCCGCTGACACCAATGCTGGGGTTAATAGTGAGTTTAGACCTAGTGTTTGCTGAAATGACTTAAACTATAAAGAAAAGCTTTTGAGAGTTTTCCTCTCTTTCTGAGGTCTGAAGCAATACCTGAGGAAGAAAGGAAAACTCTTGAAAGCTTGTCTTTTAAGTGTTAGGTTAGTACAATAGAAAGGTATAATTGCATACCACACGCATTACACTCGTATTTTGTAATCTTATTTATATATACCCAATTAATTTTTTTCAGTTGTATGATTTATTGGTGAAGATTATTAGCGTGTCCCCCCCCCCCCAGTTTTATATGTGGTATCTTATGTGCGCGCGCCCCCCCCCCCCCAATATATATTGTTCCTAGAGTTGACACTGCTTATTGGATGTTTTTCCTGTGTGGTATGTTTGACATTGATATTATTGGCAGTTATATTAAGTCACTAAATTTTCTGTCTGGGACTTTTCAGGCATTCAAATGTGCATACACAAAGAAATTTAAAACAAAATAATTTTATTGTAATGATTAGATAAAGCATTGCTTGTTGCACATGTAAGATAAAAACATCAAGGCTGCCAATGTTTATATGCACCAGAGCATCCTCTTTGACTTTGGTCCCCACTTGGATCCTTGGGCCAGGTTCACACCTATGTGTTTTTTGGTGCTTTTTGCAAAATGCACTATAGTCCATTTCAGAAGGGTTTCTTTTGAGACATGTTCACATCTATGCTTTTTTCAGCCACTGAATTTTTGGAAAGGGTCAGGGACTTTTTAAAATGTAAAATGGTGCGCTTTTGGTTCAACAGACTTCAATAGAGACACAGCAGAAAAGCATGTAGGGCATTTTTGTGTTTTAGTCTGCCCAACAACTTGGTAAAAAAAAAAAGCATAAAAACACAAAATGCATCAAAAAAGTGTGAAAAAAACGCATAAAAAAGGTGCATGCAAAAATGCAAAACGTACCACAAAAAGCACTAAAGAAATGGATCAAACACAAACTGCATAGGTGTGAATCAGGCCTGAATCAGGGCATATATACTGGTAGAGGAATCATTTTTTATTCTGGAGCATGCCTGGACTGCTCCAAACTACGCCAAACGTCCTGAAGCACTTTTATGTATTTATGGCTGACTCCATAAATGGTCCCTTTCCAGACCCTGAACAAGAGTCTCCTCACCCCTGAGGAAGAAATTTGAAATGCGTCTGGAACATCCCAAACTCTTGTTTTTTTGTATGATAAATACATATATTTACTTAGTTTTGGTGTGGTAGGATTATAGAGATATATTGGCTCTGGACATTCTCTGGTGTATATAAACATTGTCAGCCTTGATGTTTTTTTCTTACATGTGCAACAAGCTATGTTATATAAAATCATTAAAAAAATATATTTTGTTTTAAATCTCTTTGTGTATGCACATTTGAATGCCTGAAATGTCCCAGATACAAAGGTTTAGGTGTTTGTTTCAAAATGTAGGGAGAGTGGCATTCCCTCTGGGGTGAAATCATTTCTACTATACTGAGTTTCTGAGTTATATTATGTCATAGTTTAACTGATAGTAGGCATTGGCATGATGGCACAATTGATAGGTTTATGATTAATGATTGGAAGGTTAGATAAAGTGTAAGGATAAGGAATGGATTCAGGTTAGGAAATTAAGGGTCAAGGACTAGGTGTGGGGTTAGTTTGTCAGGAATGAAAGTTTCATATTTGAGTGTGTTAAAACTGTTACACCCAAAACGTGTCAATCTCATTTTACTAGATACGGAGATGTACAAATCTGGAGTGCTGAGTAAGGGATGTGAGAGCACATACAACATTTTTGTCAATCCAGCAGATTGGATCTAAAACATATTCTAGAAAAATAAGGTTCCTCACCAGTACACCTTATTATAGTGATAATCTTGTTCCTTATTTCTGCTCATTAAATCTTACAATCTAATAGGTACAATGAAACAAAAGGTAATAACTGAGAGGGATGGGTTGATGGGAAAATTGAATGTTCAGTTTTTAGGTGGAGGCAGGATAGGCTTCCCTGAAGATAAGTGTTTTTAGAGATCGCTTAAAGGTGGACAGAGTGGGAGATATCTGGAGAAATTGAGTTAAGGAGTTCTAGATCAGAGCAGTCCTGGGGGCAAGCATAGGAATTGGTAACGAGGAAGCTAGAGAGCAGGAAGTCTTGCTTAGGAAGAATGGTGAGGATGTTTGGGTGATATACTGTATTGAGACAAGATTGCTGATGTAGCTTGGGGCTGAGTTGTAAATGGTTTTGTATGTTAGTAGTTTGAATTTTATTTGTTGGGCACTTGGAATCCAGTGGAGGGATTGGCAGAAAGGAGTGGCGGTAGCAATTGGTACGGTAGATGAGTCTGGAAGCAGCATTCATGATAGACTAAAGGGAAGATAACCTGTGTAGAATATGTAGAGGAGGGCCTATGTGTAGGGAGTTGCAATAGACAAGGCAAGAGATAACAGGGGAGTGAGTGGTTTAATTGGTCAAGAAGAGGTGCATTTTGGAGATGAAATCTACAATATTTTGACAGCGATTGATTATCCTGTGATTACATGGTGATGCCATCCACTGATTCAGTACAACAACCTGAATAAACTGTAGGTGAGCCGATAAGGTGTGTGATAGAATACGACTTCTCTAAAACATATTCTGATGCTTCGTGCCATACACCTGATCCACAGATCTTCAATTACAGAGTTTGATTCCAACACGCCTCCATCTGCACATCACTTATGCCCCGTACACACGATAGGATTTTCAGACAGAAAATGTTCTATGGGAGCTTGTTGTCGGAAATTCCGTCCCTGTGTAGGCTCCATCGGACATTTTCCATCGGAATTTTCGACACACAAAATTTGAGATCTGGATCTCAAATTTTCCAACAAAATCCGTTGTCGGAAATTCCGATCGTGTGTACACAATTCCGACGCACAAAGTTCCACGCATGCTTGGAATCAAGCAGAAGAGCCACACTGGCTATTGAACTTTATTTTTCTCGGCTCGTCGTACGTGTTGTACGTGACCACGTTCTTGACGTTTGGAATTTCCGACAAGATTTGTGTGACCGTGTATATGCAAGACAAGTTTGAGCAAACATCCGTCGGAAAAAAAAACATGGATTTTGTTGTCGGAAAATCCTATCGTGTGTACAGGGCATTAAACTGGCCAGCTGTGTCTGTTGACACACGTGGAGCCGAAGATGATTCTGTCCATCTTCAGAGTGGTGAACATAAGGCAGAAGCATGCCAAGACCTGAACTTTGCAATTGAAAATCTTTTGTATTGGGAGTGCAGAGGTCAGTGTAAGAGATCATGTACACAAAGCATAGGATTTAATTGCTAATCAAGTGCAGTGTGCTTCATTTTCATTTAAGATGTTCTAAACTGTTTCAAGATGCTTCAAGGTGCTTTTGCATCCACACGTTTCTTCTAGGTTTGCAGGTCCCTAACTCCCGAGATATAGAACCTCTTTGAACTAGTGGAAGCAAAAGTGCATCATGATACTTTAATTTTAGGAGGATCAAACCATCTTCTTATATGAAAGACCTCTGTAGCTTAGGTTGCCACTGGCAATCAGGGCTGGAAAAAGGTCTTAATCAACCTTTACCAGCTGCTAACTTATTGTTAATAGCTTAAAACAGCATTCCCTTATACCTCATTCACGTATAGCAGCCTTTAAATGTTATTTTCTCTACAGTCATCCGTTTGAGTTCACAGGCTGTATAATCCTCATAAAAGGAAACAATTACTAGTAGTGAGTAAACAGGGTGTACGCCTCTGTCGCCCGTAATAATACAGTATATAGACTCTAAGTCCAGCAAGCCTATTTTTGAGACTACGCCATTAACCCTAGATACAGTCATAATATTTTTTTTACCGCAAGCCCTGTGAATGCCCTGTTGCTCAAACATTGTGACCTTTTCAACTTGCTGAAACTCTCCAGCACTCTTTTATTCTCTTAAATCCGGTTGTATAAAAATAATTATGAGTTAATGGCATGATGGTCCTCTTTAAGCACCCAGTTTAAGGTGCTTATGCAAAGTGTCAATAGCAGCAATTGGCCTAACAGTGTGACAACATACTTGCTTGGAAATGGGCTAATCTCTTGCTTGGGTTATTCAGAGGTCAGAAAGGGATTTTATTTTTTTCTCTTGCACCCCTATTCAGCTCCTATGTGTTTTTATTAAATGCTTTTTCTGTGATAATGATGCCCCCAGGGTGGGGAACGATGACATTTATCCGCTCAGACTGAACACCAGCAAGTGTTCGAACGTGTTTATCAAGTAAATTACACCTTACAAAAAGGTAATTACATCTACAATCAAATGTAGAGAAGACTGTCTGATTAGGGCTTAATAAATATTTAGCATTTGAACAAGTTTACTCATAGGTAAGGAAAGTTTGATTTAGCCCATTATAAAAGGCTTCGTATGAATATGTGCAATACCTTTTGTTTTGTAAACAGCAGCCATTGTTTTATTTGTGTTGAAATAATTAATGATTTATAAGGACATGATGCAAATACTTGTTGATCCTGCCAGAAATCTTGAGAGCCCCCCCCCCCCTCCCCATGCTGTGAAGGTGATGAGAGGGGAAGGTGTTCTTTTATCCCTATGTCCTAAGGTGATAACACTGCTCTTCCATAAATACAGTACAGGTGAATGAAGTGTGCTACTGGTAGGACCACAGGTGAAAACAAAGGAACAAATTCTGAAAAAAGAAAACTATTGTAGCCACCACATCTATGGACTGGTACGCTACACTATATTAGGTTTTTTTCTTTTTGGTTGACAGGTTAAGAAATGAACATTAACATTGATTATCGCATTACAATGGCATCCAAAAGTCGGTAGGATATATTAGGCATCAAGTAAACATGTTGTCCCTGACAATGATATGTTGAAAGCAGAAAAAATGGGTATCGCATTTGTTTTGTATGGTACTGCGTAACTGCAGACTGGTCAGGGTGCCCATGCTGGCCCTAGTCCTTAGCCACAAGTGCCTACAAGGGGCACATGAGCATCAGAACTGGGCAAATGGAAGAAGGGAATGGAAGAAGGTGGCCAGCTCTGAAATATCCCATTTTCTTTTACATCATGTGGATGGCCGGGTGGATATCCATCGCTTTCCTGGGGTAGAGATGGCACCAGGATGCAGTTCTGGACGAAGGCTGGGAAACCTTGGGTCCTGCCATTCATATAGATGGTTCTTGGCATGTACCACCTATCTAAACATTGTTCCTGGCCAAGTACACTCCTTCATGGAAATGGTATTCCCTGATGTCAGTGGCCTCTTTCAGCAGGATAATCATCACTCTGCTACACTGCAAAAATGGTTCAAGAATGGTAGGTATGGTATGGAGGAACACAGCAGCAATTTAAGATGTTGACCCTAAATTCTCTATATTTCAATCCAATTGAGTATCTGTGGGATATGCTTGAAAAACAAGTCCGATCCATGGAGGCCCCAAATCACAACTGACAGGACTTAAATGATCTGCTACTGATGGCTTGATGCCATAGCAACCTTTAGAAGTTTAGAGGTGTCCGTACCTTGACAGGTCAGGTCTGTTTTGGTGGCAAAAGGGGATCTACTCAATATTAGGTGGGTTGTCAAAGAATTATGGCTGATTGGTGTATGTGGTAATGGAGTTGGACATTTCTCAGTCTGAAAAAAGATATAATTTCTGGCCACACTGCACATACAGTGTCACAGAACTTTTTTGTGCATTTGTTGTGGTTGGTTCTTGGGGCATATCTTTGCATACCCTTACTACCTTTCCAATGTTTTTATGTTTTGGTTCTCATCTTCTTCATCCCATCTGTCCACAGTCCCTCAGATATGTACTGTTCACCCCACTGTCCTGATCTAACCTCTCTGGGTCTTGCTCTTCTCTGGGCTGCTGTTTTCCACCATTCATTCATTTTGTCAGCTCTCCTCTGGAGCACAATGCTTTTTCCATATTCACTCTGATCCTGCCCCAGCTGATTCATCTATCTCATTTTGGGCATTATTTAGACCCATTGCCTCTTGTTTCCCAGTCCTTACTGAATAAGGACCGCTGTTTTCCATATTTTTGCAGTCTGTTTCCTGTGTATCCCTCCTCCCCACTCCACAAGTCCCATTACTTCCCTGAGTTTGTTAAATGGTAGCTGGCCATGTGGCCATCAAATTTCCAATCATAGCTTTCTCCTCCTCCTTCCATCCGACCCCTGACTTTGGAGGCCACCCCCTCAAGCTTCTGCTGTTTACACTCTTTATTTTATTCAGTGATAGTCAGGGGCATTAATGGGTATCAGTTAATTAGAAATATATTGGTTACAGTATTTCCTATTGATTTTGATTATGGGGAGGCGGTGTCACCCCAGTATGCAGAAGGACAATTTATTTTCCTGGTGACCATTATAAATACAGATGCCAAACAGAAAAATTCATACATATACAAAAATATAAATTGATTTTTTTTTTTTTATATATCATTACTTTGTGCCAATCATAGGTGCTTGATGTAGTCATCTCAACATGTTTCACCTAAAATGTGTCTTCCTCAGGAAATTTTACACAACAACAGGAAACCGCATTTAAGGTGAAACATGTTGATATGTGACTATATATGAATAAAATGTTATATATTTTATGACATGTATGTATTTTTCGCTCTTAGGCACCTAAAAAATCCCAGGTTTTGTTGTTTTTCTTCCTGTGGTAATATATATAGGGATGTAGTGCCTTTGGTTCCTCTTCTAGTCCACATTACAGAATCATTATAAATACAGAATGTAGTTGTCACCAGAGAAACAATTGATGATTAAGTAACTATTCCAATGAGCACACCAGTTCCTGCAACAACTGTCAGTGCTGATTTCCCCTCACTCATTTAATGTTTCTTTTGGTGTGTATTCAGGAAAGGGATTGAAGGGAATTTTCCACAATGGACACAGAAAAACAAATCTCACAGGGGTTTTAATGATTCTCTACTCTATCCAAAACTAAATAAAATATTTGCCTTTAGATTTATATATTTTAACCACTTAAAGACCGCGACAGGGCGGCTCTATTGCGCAAAACAATGATACTGTGGGCACGAGCCCGCTGCACGGCAGGGGAGCCAATCCACGATTGCTCCACAGAGAGGCAGAACGGGGATCTGCCTATGTAAACCATTCTGACAGGGAAGTACACTGAGATCTTCTGTTCCTAGTAATCAGGAACAGCGATCTGTGTTCCTCCTGTCAGTCCATCGCCTCCACAGTTGGAAAACACTAGCAGGGAACACAGTTAACACCTTGATGTTAACCCCTTCCCTGCCAGTATCATTTATACAGTGACCAGTGCATTTTTTTAGCACTGATCACTGTATTGGTGTCACTAGTCCCCAAAAAATGTGTCACTTGGGGTCAGATTTGTCCGCTGCACTCTCACAGTCCCGCTAAAAATCGCTGATCCCTGCCATTACCATTAAAAACAATTGAAAAAGTCAAAATCCCTAAATCTATCCCATAGTTTGTAGACGCTATAACTTTTGCACAAACCAATCAATATACGTGTATTGGTATTTTGTTTACCAAAAATATGTAGAAGAATACATATTGGCCTAAATTGATGAAAGTTTTTTACATTTTGTTTGGATACGTATTATAGCAGAAAGTAAAAAATATTTTTTTTTTTTTGAAAATTGTCAGTCTTCAAAATAAATCAATTTTATTTGCGTACAGCGTCGCACGCCCACGCAATTGTCAGTTAAAGTAACACAGTGCTGTATCGCAAAAAATGACTTGGTCATTAAGGGGTAAATCCTTCCGGGGCTGAAGTGGTTAAGGTAAATCTATGCAATTAGTCATAGAAATGTTACCGAAATATTGGTGGGAATATTTTTGTTTGAGAGACTATCACCAAAAAAATCACCAGTATACAAGACAAATGGCAGAGTCTCCAAAACCTTCTTTTCTGTGTATGTGATAAAACGGTCAATAAAACCTCAGATCTGTCTGTCCTGAAAAAGCAAAAATCATAGACTATCCCTTATAGAGTACATGGAGAAGCACTGTACGTTTTAAAGGGGTGTTCAGGCCGTTTTGTTTTTTTTTTTAAAGTAAGCAGCTACAAACACTGTAGCTGCTGACTTTTAATAAGGGCACTTATCTGCCAAGCGAGCCCGCGATGTCGGCCCCCCGAGGCCGATCCGTCCATCGGATCGTGTGGCGGCGCCGCCATCCTAATTAAGGGAAACAGGCAGTGGAGCCTTGCGGCTTCACTGCCCGTTCCCTACTGTGCATGCGCGAGCTCTTTGTGAATGGCCCCGTTGTTTCCTGGGACACACACATGTCCCAGAAGACAACGGGGCCACTCGCCAAGGAGGAGGAAACAGAAGAAACAGCGCCGCAGAATAGGAAGAGGCAGATTAGGAAGACGGCCTAGCAACAAGGGTTTCTGGTGAGTAAGAAATTTTTTTTTTTTCAAATGTTTTTTTTATATTTTTTTAAGAATATTAATGTAATTTTTTCTTTTAGGGTGGCCCTCCACTTTAAATATATAAAGGATCCTTCTGGTCAGGCATTTTTTCTTCCCAATTATGGATAAAACTTTAAGCCATCGCTCAAATTGGGCCGTTTTGACATGTCAAATTACCTGCTGTTGCCGGAAACTGCACTGTCCGAATCGGTGTGACGACGACTTTGCCGGGCCGCACCAATTCCCAAAAGTAATTCCTGCACTACTTTTGGCGACTTCGGTGCAATTTCAATACACATCTGTGCATGAAACCGCACAGATGTCTATGAATTTGCTCCCGAAGGCGGACTGACATGGGTTTGAAACTCGCATCATTGTGAACCTGGGCTTAAAACCAAAAGTGCTGAGCTGAAATAAAAAAGGTTGCAAGCTGCATTTGTGCTGTTACCCCTCCATGTATTTAGTTCCATGTCTCAGGATATGTACAGTTCTCGGCTTTTTGTTGGCTTGTGTGATTTTTAAGCCCGACAAGTACAAATTCAAAGTTATAAGTCCTGTTACCTATAGCAAATTTCATGATCACGCAGCTTAAAAGAGAAGTACAGCCAAAGCTCGCTTGGCTGTACTTTTTCCTGTGGATCACAGGAGTGTAGTTCGTTCTGCACTCCTGTGACCCGTACTTCTCTTTTAAAATCTTTTTGATGATAATTAAAGTCTGCCCATTTACAGAAATACATAGCAAGCTACGTGTTAAGACATAGTGCGCTAGGCTGCTCCTATTAAGAATTGGATATGTTTTATAAAGTAAATGCCATGTTTTAGGTAGAAATGGTGACCTGCCAAACTGGAACAAGCCTGCCAAAGGGAGAGGCAGTATTACAAGTAGTTGTGGTTACCATTATTATAGGACGATAAGTACCATGGCAATTTTTTGTTATCAAAGTTCATGTACACCTTCTAATAATGTAATGCATGGCTAGCAAAAGTTGAACTGTAAAAGACAAATAAACCATAAAAAAACATTTTACAAAATATATAACTACACAGCTATTTGGTCCCTTGTTGTGGCAAAGCGGGCCAAGAAAAATCAGTGGTTTTATCACTTATCACAATTTAGAGAAAAGTCTATCAGTTGCCAATTAAGTGTAGGTAGACAGAGAATTTGTTAATTTGATTAGCCCAAGATGATTTGTTATTAATCCAAACACCGGGAGACTTGGTGAAAATATTACTTTGATTTGTGAATTTGTGCATACTCCAGCATTCCTTTACAAAATACAGATGCTCTTTAAAATAAACCTGTCAGAAACATTGAACGATTGAACTTGGCATATATTATAAAAATATGTCTTAACCGCTTGGCGACCAGCCGACGTCGTTATACAGCGGCAGGTCGGCTCTCCTGTGCAAATCGCCGTAGCTGTACGGCGGCTCGCTCAGGCGCGATAGCGGGCGGGCACCTGATTCGGGAGCGTGTGCAGGGCGGGCGGACTCCATGTTGGCCGTCGACCCGCGATCACCTATCACCTATTACAGAGGCAGAATGTGGAACTGCCTTTGTAAACAAGGCGATTCCCCGTTCTGACAAGTGACATGGCAGTGATCTACTGTTCCCAGTGATCGGGAACAGTGATCTCTGTCATGTTCCAGTAAGCCCACCCCCCTACAAATAGAACATACCTAGGAAACACAGTTAACCCCTTGATCGCCCCTAGTGTTAACCCCTTCCCTGTCAGTGACATTTACACAGTAATCAGTGGCTAGTTATAGCATTGATCGCTGTATAAATTCCGCAATGTCGCAGTCCCGCTAAAAATTGCAGATCGCCGCCATTACTAGTAAAAAAATAATAATAAAATGCCATAAATCTATCCCCTATTTTGTAGACGCTATAACTTTTGCGCAAACCAATCAATATACGCCTATTGTGATTTTTTTTTTACCAAAAATTTGTAGAAGAATATATATCGGCCTAAACTGATTAATAAATTTGTTTTCTATATATTTTTTTTTGGCTATATATTATAGCAAAAGGCAAAAAAAATTGTTTGTTTTTTTCAAAATTGGCGCTCTTTGTTTATAGTGCAAAAAATAAAAACTGCAGAGGTGATCAAATACCACCAAAAGAAAGCTCTATTTGTGGGAAAAAAAGAACATCAATTTTGTTTGGGCTCCATGTCGCACGACCGCGCAATTGTCAGGTAAAGCAACGCAGTGCCGAATCGCAAAAAATTGCCTAGTCATTAAGGGGGCAAATCCTTCCGGGAGTGAAACGGGCAGGGAATATTTGACATTTAAAGTATGAGCCCCAATGATCAGATGATCTAGAGATATAGGAGACTAAAATTATGTGCATATGGTGGCTTTTCCTATAGAAGTCAAGGTTGGCCTTTTAATGGAATAAATATTCCAACTGACCAATAGGAAGGGTCTAGTGGTGAGAAGGATCAAGCTCAACATTTTATAGGAAATGTCGACATTGAGTGACAGCAGCCTCCGCTTTCATTTTTTTCATTTGCTTAGTTAGAATTTTCCTGGTTTACTTGAATATATATATGCCTTATTGTAGCAGATACATAATTCTTCTATTGTATGAAGAGCTGTCTTTCACTTCAGTTGGGTCTAAATGGAGTTCTTATAGAAAATGGAAACTTCAACATGGAAATTAAATAGGGTTTAAAAAAAAACAAGACAGCTTTACCTACATTTTAGGATAACTGAGATAAAATCTGTCTCCTACTGAAGCATTAGGCTTTTTTCTCATTCTCACAACAAAACAAACAAAGCATTTAAGAGAAATACTTGTAATGAATTTTAGGCACCGCAGTGAAATAACACAATCGCCCGGCCATTAATGGATCATCATCTAGCTTGCGACTGCCAAGAGCCTAAAGATATCTGCTCAAGTGAGATAGATGGGGTAGAGCAAGGTATGGATTGATCACATTCAGTTTTGAGAATGAGAGAACAGATTAGCTCCCTGCAGAAAGACATCCATGGGCAATAGACTCTCATTTAACAATCTCACTTGCAGGGGGGTCCACTGTGTATTGAAATGTCGTCAAGCCTCTAGAAGTAGAATGTAACCATTTTCTTGCTAAAATATCTCGGTGAAACTGTGATAAAGATCTTGTTGCAATACTCACCTCCACTACAGTACAGTTCCCCACTGTCCCCATGACATCACTTCCGGTTTACAAAAGATCAAAGGCACCAGATTTTAAAAAAATGACAGCATTCAAAACAGCCAAATTTGGTGTTTTGAATGCTTTTAAGTGCAAAGGAGGGATTTGGGGTCTTTTTAGACCCCAGATCCCTCCATAAACAGTACCTGTCACCACCTATTACTGTCACAAGGGTTGTTTACATTCTTTCTGACAGCAATAAAAGTGATTAGAATTTTCATTTTCAAAGGGACTGTGTAAAAAATAAAAAATAGAATAATAAAAAATTTTTTTTATAAAGCACCCCAATCCCTTCGCGCTCACACACAGAAGCAAACACATGCATAAGTCGCGACTGAAAAGGTAAACAAACTACACAAACCACGCTTCGATAGAGCAAAAGCAATAATTCTAGCACAAGACCTCCACTGTAATTTTAAAAAGGTAACCTGTAGAAATTTTAAAAGCGTCGCCTATGGAGATCTTTAAGTACCGTAGTTTGTTGCCATTCCACGAGTGTGCGCAATTTTAAAGTATGACATTTTGGGTATCTATTTACTCGACGTAACATCATCTTTCACATTATACAAAAAATTGGGCTAACTTTGCTGTTGTTTTTTTTTTAATTCATTAAAGTCTATTTTTTCCCAAAAAATTATGACTGCTGCGCAAATACTGTGTGACAAAAAATATTGCAATGATTGCCATTTTATTCGCTAGGGTCTCTGCTAAAAAAAATATGAATAATGATTTGGGGTTCTAAGTAATTTTCTAGCAAAAAATACAGATTTTAACTTGTAAGCAACAAATGTCAGAAAAAGGCTTAGGCATGAAATAGTTAAGACTATTTATTGCTATATCAGAAAATACTGATATTACTGTTGCAGTATTTATGGTTTCTTGCAGGAAATTTGTGTAATTAGATTAATGGCCCATATGGTTCAATAATGCACTTCTACTACAGACGTCATTTTTATTGACGTTTTTTGTCTGGTTATTGCGTACCCCTGACTCCTTTTTAGGGGACATGTAAGCACAGATGTGTGCAGATCATTGCTCTTTTCAGTTATCTAATTATATGAAAAGCATCTGCCCATGGTCGGGTATTCAAAGTGGACAGGAATTTGCTTTGCACATGACTGGATAATTGAAGTGAACATTCACACAATTTTCAAGTGAAGATTTTCAACTCCTTTAAGGCCTTGTTCACACAGGCGTACTTCAGCATACATCCGTTTGAAGGTCTGCAGTTCAGGACCTGTACCCGCACAGCTATCAAATTGGGAGCAGCGGCTGTGTCAATGTAGCTGCTGCATCCCAGTGGACATAAATGGGACTGCCTGTACATGGATGCATAGAATACCCTTGCATCCCTTGCAGGCAAACACATCCCTTCTCACTGATATGCGCTTAAAGGGGTTGTAAAGGTAATTTTTTTTTTTTTTAAATAACAAACATGTTATACTTACCTCCACTGTGCAGCTCGTTCTGCACAGAGTGGCCCCGAACCTGGTCTTCTGGGGTCCCTCAGCGGCTGTTTCAGCTCCTCCCCGCAAGAACTAACCACCTTAATGCGAACTCCCTCACATGGTGGTTAGTTCTTGCTCCCGTGATACAGCCGGCTGCTATAGCCGCTCACTGTATCACTCGGCCCCGCCCCCTGGCGCGCCGCGTCATTGGATGTGATTGACAGCAGCACGAGCCAATGGCTGCGCTGCTTTCAATCCATCCACTGTAGCCAATCAGCGGCCAGGCTGAGCGGCTTAATGGATGTCGGGAGCGAGCGGCTGACTTTCGAGGTGTCAGGTAAGTAAAACGGGGGGGGGGCTGGGGGCGGTGGTATTATCGGAAGTTTTTTCACCTTAATGCATAGAATGCATTAAGGTGAAAAAATTTTTACCTTTACAACCCCTTTAAGTACACATGTATAAACAAGGCCTAATAAAAAAGCATGCTTGAGATGCACATACATAGACTAAACTGAAGATGCTGTCTGTGCAGACCAGCTGTTTTTCTCTATAAACCAGACACCATCTTTTCTGCCTCCTGCTTGGAACATGTTCCTGAATTTGGGAACGATGAGGCAATATGGTAAATGCTGCATAGGTACCATGCAGAGCACATACAATTTACAATGGTGTAGGTGCACTAAAGCCCAAACTTCAGGATCAGTTTGTAGTCCTACAGTATGTCTGAAAACCTTCCTGAAGTCTCCCACAACTGCAGCAATGACTAGCGAACATTCATTTTCATAAACAGTCATGTATAGATGTGACCAGGGGACAATTGCAGTTGCAGTGTTGCAGTTTTCATAGTTAGTATGATAACAGAGAGCCACTCCTATATACAGTATCTCACAGAAGTGAGTACACCCCTCACATTTCTGAAAATATTTTATTATATCTTTTCATGTGACAACACTGAAGAAATGACACTTTACTACAATGTAAAGTAGTGAGTGTACAGCTTGTATAACAGTGTAAATTTACTGTCCCCTCAAAATAACTCAACACACAGCCATTAATGTCTAAACCGCTGGCAACAAAAGTGAGTACACCCCTAGGTGAAAATGTCCAAATTGGGCCCAATTAACCATTTTTCCTCCCCGGTGTCATGTGACTCGTTAATGTTCCAAGGTCTCCGGTGTGAATGGGGAGCAGGTGTGTGAAATTTGGTGTTACTCACTCTCTCACACTGGTCACTGGAAGTTCAACATGGCACCTCATGGCAAAAAACTCTTTGGGGATCTGAAAAAAAGAATTGTTGCTCTACATAAAGATGAAACAAAAATCACTGCTCTAAGACAAATACCTCCCCTCGTATCAGCTGTCTCTGAATTTAGATGAGTGTCTGCTCTATTTGCAGTAGTAGCATTAAAACAAAAGTTTGCTGGACAGCCACATCTCCAAAAATTCACCTTTTATTTCATAAAAAAGACAAAAGTTCCAAAACATCCACGTACACATGTACCAACAGGTATAGCTGACGCGTTTCACGCTAAAAGGTGCTTAATCATAGCTAAAGAGCTACACAAACATACTGGTGTGTATATATATACACCAGAATAATCAAGACAAATGGAGTGAATCGTGTAGAACACTGATTGTGATGGAAAACACCCGTTAACTATAGATGTCATCAATCAATGAGTGTGTTAATACCATTCTGACATGGAAATCAGCATTTAAATGTATGTGAAACAAAAAACATATACATACCAGAACCTTGAAGTATGAAGCATAAATCAAAACACATCTATGTGCAATATATAAAACATGTATGTATTAAGTTAAAAATGTACATGCACGGACATACATGCTAAAGAAAAGGAAGAGGGACATAACCCTCCTTCCAAATGCATATGCGTCGGTGCATGCAGCTCAAAGATAAATCCCCCCAAATGTTATACTTCTATGGAGTTACTAACTGTATTGGTGTTGGATTTACAAACATCAGCCACAATGTACCAGCAAATTGAAAACACGTAACAATAAAAATAATAGAAAACGCCAGTTCTGTCATCCAAAAAATCATATAATACAAAGCGCCCTAAGAATACATATAGATGATAAATGTACATTAAAGGCTAATCATAACAATATGGCACATTGTACCGATACCACTATTCCTTATACACAACCTTGAGGAATAATAACCACGAAAAACGTGTATATATCCTAAAGCCAACTCAATTTGCACTGGCAAAAATAAACAGTGCAAAAGAAGAAATAAATAAAAGGAAAGTGGAAGAAAAGAAAGACATGAGGGGACCCTGAGCAACAAACATCGCAGAACTGAAAATGTGGTGCTGCAATCTATTCATAAAAGTGTGAGATATCCCACTCAAAATTCATCCCAATGGGCTTTCTAGTGTTGAGATGGAAAATCCAATAGAATTCTCTTTTGCACAAAAGTATAAATTTGTTGCCTCCCCTTTTGGTTAACACCATCTTTTCAACTCCCTGAATACACAAACTACTGGTATCCTTATCATAACATGAATTCCAATGTCTTCTATATTGGTTGAATGATCCTTAGCTATATCATATAAATGATCTTGTAGCCGGTCTCTAAACCTGCGGGTAGTACATCCCACATACTGTACAGAGCACAGCTCACATGTAACTACATAAACGAAAAACCTAGTGTTGCAATTCATGAACATGGAATAAAAACTAGGGGACGGTGTCCTACCAATGGTGGGAGCTCTATGTGACACTGTTCTAAAATCCTTTGATAGCACCTGGGTATAAATAGGGTCGTTATACAAAGCTGGCAGATATTTCTCAATGGTGTCCCTAATACTATTAAACTCAAAGCTGTAGGGAATAGAGAAAACGGGGATGTTACCAGCCCCAGACCTGCTACGTTTAGAGACATGCCTCCCACCATTTATAGAACTACCTGTATTTTCACGGAGAAGATTGCTCCCTCTCCGTGTTGATGCCAATATTAAAGGCTCTATTGAGAGCTGTATAACCCCTATCCAAAAAACGTAATTTCATTTCCTTAAAATCCGATTCATCACTGCACACACGTCGTAGTCTTAAAAACTGGCCAACCGGAATCCCTCTAATAGTTTGCCTGGGGTGACCCAAGTCTGTCCTCAACAATGAATTGCCAGCTGATGGTTTCCTGTAGAGTTTAGACAAGATACCATCTCCTTCACCAGTCAGGGCGACGTCAAGGAATTCAACCTGTCTTTCATCCATGACACCTGTAAACTTTAAGTTAAGGCTATTGTCATTGAGATATAAGAGCCACTCGCTGATGTCCCCTACATCCTTAGTATACACAAAGAGGTAGCGACAAAAAATCTAATCTTGGAATGATGGGGACAACCAGCGCAAAAAATGCGGGATCTCTCCCACCATCCCATGTACATATTGGCAAGGGAGGGGGAAAATTTAGCGCCCATAGAGGCCCCGCACTTCTGGAGCTAGTAGTCACCATCGAACATAAAGAAATTGTGAGTCAGTAAATACTCTAGGCAACATAGGAGAAACTCTTGGTGAACCAAAGATTAATTACTAGTATGTTCCAAATAATAGGCTACTGCCTGAATACCCAGGGAGTGGGGGATTGAGGAATACAGGCTTGCTACATCGCAAGTGATCCAAACTAAATTGGGGTCCCATTTTAAATTTTAGATATCTGTAAGAAGCTGCTTGGTGTCTCTAAGGAAACCAGGCAAAGCGGAGACCAATGGTTGTAATTGATGATCAATCCATTCGCCCAATCGCTCATTAAGGGAACCGATACCTGCTACTATAGGCCTACCCAAAAAGCATTACACCCTTTGTGTACTTTCGGCAAATGATGGAAAATGGGCATTATCGGAGCTTCGGGGATAAACATCTCTCTTTCATTTACAGAAAAAATGCCTGCTGTTACTGCTCTGTCCAATAAAATACCTAAATTTTTTTTAAAAGCGGATGTAGGATCCCCTTAATCTAAGATATGTGCTGTCATCTGATAGCTGACAGATGGCTTCACTTCTATACATGTCAGAATCCAAAACTACTGTGGAGCCCCCTTTATCGGCATTTCTTATAACAATATCATTATCCTTACTGAGATTATTCAGGGCCTCTCTCTCTGGGCCAGTAAGATTATCTGGACCATAGTGATTCCTACTTCTACGAGCCAGGTGAGTCAAGTTCTTTTCTATCAACCTCTGGAAAAGGTCCATGTCTTTGCCACGGGAGTTAATCGGGTAGAAGTCAGACCTCAACCGAAAGGGGATGATCTTGCAACTACCCGACACCTCCACCGGGCTAGACCCGGATTCAATAGTAAGATCCTCTAAATCACAAAGAGCACATAGCTCTGTATAATCAAAAGGGAAAGGTAAGAGACTCACCTGGAGCGACAGTAGCATTGGCCACTCCAGATGACGTCTTAGTGACGAAATAGAGCGGAGCTTCCAGCATCTTTGCATCACTTCTGGTTTTGAGCCATGGAACGCGAATCATCCCGGCTTCCTGTATTTTTCAAAGCTCTATTTTCTTGAACCAAGTGTGAGTATGTTTCCACTTTTTATGCATAATAAATGTAACTTTTAAACAGTAATACACTGTGGAGATGTCTCTTTTCTACGTGTGGGAGATGCGGAGGGAGATTTAAAGGAGAATCACATACCTTATACCGCAAGCGCGGAAACAAACTGCTGATACAGAGGAAAAAATCTTTTGTTTGCTACACAGTGGCAGATACTGTGAAAACGAGATACCCCTGCGTGGGGTGAATGGTGAGTGCAATACCTATAGGGCACCTATAAGAAGCACGGAGCACAGATTTGAAGAGCACCTGTCACTTTTTTATTCATACATATTTTTCAAAATTTTTTATGATTTTTTTTTCTTTTAAAATGAACTATGGACTATTTATGAGCACAATATAACATATTTTTGTTGAGATTGATAAAAAAGAGTATCATTCAGATACGAATTTGAAGAGCACTAGTCACTTTATGTAAGGGTTTATTTACATATATTTTTAGAAAATGCACTGCGGATTGCATATATATTTTTATTTCTTTGACTTATATGAGCTACACTGACACAACAGTTTGTAGAGCATCCGTCACTTTAAGTAGAAGTTTATCACATTGCTGCACATGTGCATTGGTAGCACTTTCACATATCAGGTTTACATTAAGCACAAGACGCTTTCATTTAATTTTTGAACTATTGAATCGGGACTTTTTGAGTGTCACGCAGGGGCATGTGCCATTGCACTCTAGAACAGCGCCACTTCTACCTTCCCTAATCTGACAGTAGCATTACGATCAGCTTCATCTGTGTCTGACACATCTGTTGAATCATTGAAATAATGTTTCCTAAGTGTAAGGGTGTGCACAAATTTGTTTAGATACAAAATAGTTCCAAATAAGTTAAAATGTCGATCCGGGCAGAAGTTCAAACCTTTCGATAAAAGCGATAGTTCAGATGAACTCAAAATCTTCCTTGATAAATTCAAGACATTTGATGTTACTTCCAAGCCCAATCTCGTAGTTGGTAACGATCTACATAAAGATGGCCGAGGCTATAAGAAGATTGCCAAGACCCTGAAACTGATCTGCAGCATGGTGGTCAAGACCGTACAGCAGTTTAACAGGACAGGTTCCACTCAGAGCAGGCCTCGCTATGGTCGACCAAAGAAGTTGAGTGCACGTGCTCAGCGTCATATCCAGAGGTTGTCTTTCGTAAATAGATGTATGAGTGCTGCCACAATTGCTGCGGAGGTTGAAGGGGCAGGGGGGATCAGCCTGTCAGTGCTCAGACCATACTCCGCACACTGCATCAAATTGGTCTGCATGGCTGTCATCCCAGAAGGAAACCTCTTCTAAAGATGATGCACAAGAAAACCTGCAAACACAAGACAAGCAGACTAAGGACATGGATTACTGGAACCATGTCCTGTGGTCTGATGAGATCAAGATAAACTTATTTGGTTCAGGTGGTGTTGAGCGTGTGTGGTGGCAACCAGGTCAGGAGTACAAAGACAAATGTGTCTCCCTACAGTCAAGCATGGTGGTTGGAGTGACATGGTCTGGGGCTGCATAAGTGCTCTTGGTACTGGGGAGCTACAGTTCATTGAGGGAACCATGAATGCCAACATGTACTGTGACATACTGAAGCAGAGCATGATCCCCTCACTTCGGAGACTGGGCCGCAGGGCAGTATTCCAACATGATAACGACCCCAAACACACCTCCAAGACGACCACTGCCTTGATAAAAAAGCTGAGGGTAAAGGTGATGTACTGGCCAAGCATGTCTCCAGCCCTAAACCCTATTGAGCATCTGTGTGGCATCCTCAAATGGAAGGTGGAGGGGCGCAAGGTCTCTAATATCCACCAGCTCCGTGATGTCATCATGGAGGAGTGGAGAAGTGGAAGAGGACTCCAGTGGCAACCTGTGAAGCTCTGGTGAACTCCATGCCCAAGTGGGTTAAGGCAGTGCTGCAACATAATGGTGGCCACACAAAATATTGACACTTTGTGCCCAATTTGGACATTTTCACTTAGGGGTGTACTCACTTTTGTTGCCAGCAGTTTAAACATTAATGGCTGTGTGTTGAGTTATTTTGAGGGGACAGCAAATTTACACGGTTATATAAGCTGTACACTCACTACTTTACATTGTAGCAAAGTGTCATTTCTTCAGTGTTGTCACATTAAAAGATAGAATAAAATATTTATAAAAATGTGAGGGGTGTACTCACTTTTGTGAGATATTGTAAGATCATCACTCATCAAATAAGTGGTTGATTTTCATCATGGAACATTTTAGGGCTGCTTTTCTTATATTTTTATTTTTTTTATGCTCCGAGCACAATAACTAAAACATCACAGGAAGTTTCCGATGCATACTTACAATCAGGAGCTTCCAACCATGTAACTGCTGTGACAGCCAGTCACAGCGGTCATGTGATCAGAATGCCTGCCCCTGTCTCCCGGAATTTTGATTAATTTAAAGAGCTGGGGCGGCAGTGGAGAGGGGTTAAAAAAGTTTGCTTTTAACTTTAGATTATGGAATGAATTAACTTTGCCCAACCAAAACCACATTTGAAATTCATTCGTTCAAGAAAATTTTTCTGTACTGCTTTTTGAACTTTCTCCTCTCTGCGGTCAAAAACACATGTCAATTTGACCCCACAAACCATTAAAATAATCATACAAACTCTTTTCAAAACAAATTTTTTATAACAAAATTCTACTAATGTATGGTCAGCCTAAGTTCTCTGGGAGTTCTAAAATCAGGCTTGAGCCAAGGCAGTGGTATACACTGTGCAAAGGTGGGAAAAATGTCATTCAAAGTCAGCCGGCCATATTGCACAGCAGGTATTGTTGTAAATCATATGTTCAATACTTTACAAATTTTCTGCCAGAAAAAAACCCCAGCTTGAATGCATATTTTTAAATAATTTATTGGGATAGTACATGTACTGAACTTCTGAGGAGTCTCACCAGTCCCTTTTGTGTAGCTCCAACTGAGGTTGGTGCAGTACATTCCACTGACTGCTTTTAGTAGTTCCTGAACCCTGCAATGTACGCTTTGACCATTCTGAATGGATTCAGTCTTCCCAAACGTTTTCTACTGCATAGCACAGGTTTACTGTTCTGGAGCATTGCTCATTGAGCTTAGTGCACCCTAAAAGCACATAAGGGACTGCTCTTGCCCCCACTTGGATTGAGCACAGCAGAGACAGAAAAGCATTAGGTAGTCCCCAGAACCTCCCCTATACACCTTGCCTAAAGCTGTTCTTATGGTATTTCCTTTTAAGCAGCATGTCATGCTGTTATGCTGACGAGCTGACCAATTTCGAACGACCTTTCATTATCTTACATCTGTTTGGAAAATGATTGGCCTAAATCTAAAATAATAATATAGTTGGCTGGATGGAGAGGGTACAAAAGGACAATTTGGCTCCTAGACTTAAACTATTGTGTTCCCACCTAAACAGGGGTTCTTTAAAGATAAGTATAGCCAAAGCTTTTCTTCTGGGTCACAGGCGTGCACTTACTTTTGTGCTCCCAGTGACCCAGACTGTGACCCGGTGTCAGCTTGTAGCAAGCTATTGCTGGGATTCAACCAGCTGTCTGATTGACAGCTGGCTCTGACTCTCAGCACGCAGCTGAGAGCCAGAGCCAGATGCACCCATCCCCTTTCCAGCCCCGGGGTCTAGTGAGCGCTGGAGGGGTAGAGCAGAAAGTGGTGACTGACAGTCACTGGCCTTTTGCTCCAAGCAGATTGAGAACTGATCAGTCAGTGGTCATGTGATCGCTCAATTCTCAGTCTTAGAGCCAACGCAGGGCAGCTGCTGCATCACACCAAAGCCACAGCATAGAGTTGACTATTCATGTTTGTTTTTTTAATTCCCATACTTCTCTGTTTAACCGGCAAGGATTGCCAAATATGTCCCCATACCTCCTTCGCCAGACTGTCAAAATCATCACCAGCCCTTTTAGGTACCAATATGCCTTTAAAAGACGTCATAGGTTTGTCTTACTTTACATATGGTTGGCTAGAAGTAGAACAGCTAAAGGAAAATCATAAGTATTTTGTCAGGATTATTTATATAAAAAAGGTATCAATAGTTAGTACATGTTTGCTATGGTTTGTGCACTCAAAGCAGGGAATTGAGGTACGATTATTGCCGATGTTCTTGCATCTATCACATCAAGATTTCACCACTTTAATTTCAAGTTTATTAATGCAGAGATTATTCAAAGATGCCATCTCATACCCCCCACCATTTGCTTCCCAAATCCCTAGTTAAGAACCCCCAATCTATTACCGGGTACACCTCACTAGAATGAAATGTTGGCACATACAACTCAAAGAAAAAACATTTGATACATGTATATTGCAAACATCCCCCTCCAAATATTGCAAGAGTTACATGAATACAGCTAACCAATGTTTGGGAAAGACTGTACCATTAGATTTTTTTTATATAATCTTTATTTTATTTTGTATTTTCAAAAATAACAGACAATAAAAAAGGATACAAAAAAAGAAAAAACAAAAGGGACATACTGTATAAGACAAAAGGAAGACAAGACAATGAGTGCTTAAAGGGCACAAATTGAGAGAAGGAGGGGGATTGGGACATACGTACATAGAGAACTTTGATACAGTCAGGTAGTAGGCCTCATATGACTTCATCAACTGATGTCCCACAGCAACAGGGGTGGGGATTTTGTGAGTTTTATAACCATTGCATCAAAACAGGATTGCATTTTCAAGCCTAGAGTGTATCACCCTAGTGACTGCACTTAATTGAACCCAAAATGAGAAAATAGGGAAAGGGATGAAGGGGAATGGGTATACACAAGAACCAAGAACAAGTTTGACGGTCATACAGCATGACAGCTTTAGGTGTAAATCATATACTGATATAGAAAACCTGGGGATGTATAGTGTGTGGGTCTCAACCTCCAGAAATTGAGTATGTACCAACATTTTCAAGGTACCTGTCCAGGAGTAGCAGAAGATGGTGACAACGCCGCATTAGACGTATAATGTATCCAAGTTGCCCATGTAGCGTAGAATTTGTCATACCTGTCTCTGCACTTTGCCATCCACTCCTCTGCTGCCATAATTAAATTTAGTAGTCGCACCCAATCATGTCTCCCTGGAATGTGGGCCGATTTCCAATGTACAGGAATCAGACGTCGGGCTGCATTTAAGAGGTGTGGGAGAATCGATTTGCGGTAATGGCTTAGAGGGGTGGATGGCACATGCAGTAAGAACTCCAATGGGGAGTCTTTTAAGTCAACATCCAGGATAACTTTTATCTGGACCTTACTATCCTGCCAAAAGGGTCGGAGTCTCGGGCATTCCCACCAAATATGCAGGAAAGTGCCCCGAAGCCCGTAGCCCCTCCAGCATGCGGCAGAAACTGTCGGATATATCCTGGCCTGTACCATTAGATTTATTTTAAAGCTACGTCTGCAGTGTGATCACCACCAAGAGTTTGGACTTTTAATGACTCTGTTGTGTTTCTCAGGTTAATGAATATAATTGGCAGCACACCATGGATCTTCAAATATCATCCAAATGGTTTTATTCAAAGCAGTCACATCACAGAAGAAGATGCTCTATGGTATGCACTTATATGACTGACGAAAGGGTCCTGTGCAGCCCCGAAACATTGCACTTTTCTGCTGTGATGTGACTGCTTTGAATAAAACCTTTTGGATGATATTTGAAGATCCATGGTGTGCTGGCAATTATATACATTCATTTCTATAAATGAAGGGACCCTGTTTCCAACCTCATTGCTACTGTGTTTTTTGTATTGTTTGTGCAAGAACTTAATTCTTAAACAAGAGCCATCGGTGTGGGCAAGGATTGTAGGAAATAATAAAATTGTAATGTTTGATTGACAGTGAAAGACAGCTAACTGTTTTATGGAGAAAGGCAGCAAACACCAGAAGGGGGTCCATTGTGTCTATGGAAGGATTGATCACATACTCACAGCAGGAGCCTCACCATTCAGTCGACTCAAATCTGTCTTTCTGCAGCAGGACCTATACAGGACAGATGAACCCCCACCCTCGCTCAGAGCACTCTTTGAATGCTTTCCTATTTCAATAAATTTGTCTCCAGAGTTACATATTACATCCCAGTGCGCCTAACACAGAGAGGGGAGAAGCAATAACCCTTACACTAAACGTCAGCTAAATTAGATAGGCGGTAAAATTTACATTGGGGTCACAATATAAATACACAGGACTTCAATTTTGTGCAGTTGCCTTAAATCCATTAATGGCAGTTTTATTACTCTTTTGACCTCACGGGTTCCTAGTTTTTTTTAACTAATCAAAACAATAGAATTAATAGGTGTTCCTGTAGTTTCAGACAGAGATGGTAGGACATCATCAGTATGTGCAATGCAATGTTCGTACTTATGTGTGGCATTGTACTTTTAGGTGGTAATGTCAGAAGACTGGGTATCGTTATATTTAATGTAATTATGTGTTCACTCATTATTGTCCATGGAAAGTTGTTCAATTGCCTGCTGTATTCAGCAGTGATGGGATAGGATTGTCCAGCATCCAAAGGGAAGATGTTAAACTCCATCCCCCTCACTTTCTGCTGCTGCATGAAGTAGTAGGACTAGCCTGCGTGCCTTGGCACATCTATTCTCCACTACCCTGTGCTCCAGCTGCCAATAGTTGGAATGGAGGTTGCATAGCAAAAGCATTGCCATGCACTTGCTTTCTAGCAGCTAGGGGTGGATGGGCAGTTGTGCATGCATGGTGTACCTTTTGTATCAGCTGTGGGTAATTGAGGTGAGGGTGGAATAGAGTGGACATGATGCAGGATGACGCAACAGCTATAGTTGTCAGAGCAGACAGAAAGCCGCAGCCCAGTCAAAGAGAAGCCATGGTCCGCTAGTTGCCCACCTCCGATTTGGATCGGGGATGCAGTACTCACTTTGCAGCACTAAAAAGGCTGCCCCTCCTGATCCCCCCTTGTCCTGGCCTTTCATCTGGAGCATTTTCCATGTCCACTTACATTGCGCTGTGTTCAGGAATGGCCAGTCACACAGTGGAGCACCAGATGGAACTGTCTGGCTTTTACTTCATGGTCGGCAAATGTGTCATGGGAGTATAAATAGGCAACTACCGTAATGCCCTGTACACACGATAGGATTTTCAGATGGCAAATGTGTGATAGGACATTCTGACCGTGTGTAGGCTCCATCACACATTTTCCATAGGAATTTCCGACACACAAAGTTTGAGAGCTTGCTATAAAATTTTCTGACAACAAAATCTGTTGTCGGAAATTCCGATCGTGTGTACACAAATCCGACCCACAAAGTGCCACGCGTGCTCAGAATAAATTAAGAGACGAAAGCTATTGGCTACTGCCCCGTTTATAGTCCCGACGTACATGTTTTACGTCACTGCGTTCAGTACGATCAGATTTTCCGACATCTTTGTGTGACCATGTGTATGCAAGACAAGTTTGAGCCAACATCCGTCGGAAAAAATCCAGGATTTTGTTGTCGGAATGTCCGATCAATGTCCGACCGTGTGTACGGGGCATAAGGCTGCCCATACTCAACAGAAGTCTACCCATTGATGGGAAAATCTCACATTCACTGTGTGTCACATTATTATGAATCATTCCCTTTCCTTTTTTAGGTGGAGAAAAAGGAAATAGCAATAAACAATGACAAGAGATACAGTATATTCTAATGTGTTCAAATATGCGTGCAATAAAAAAAATATATATATATATATATATACAGTGGGGACGGAAAGTATTCTGACCCCCTTAAATGTTTCACTCTTTGTTATATTGCAGCCATTTGCTAAAATCATTTAAAGTTCATTTTTTTCCTCATGAATGTACACACAGCACCCCATATTGACAGAAGAACACAGAATTGTTGACATTTTTGCAGATTTATTAAAAAGAAAAACTGAAATATCACATGGTCCTAAGTATTCAGACCCTTTGCTCAGTATTTAGTAGAAGCACCCTTTTGATCTAATACAGCCATGAGTCTTTTTGAGAAAGATGCAACAAGTTTTTCACACCTGGATTTGGGGATCCTCTGCCATTCTCCTTGCAGATCCTCTCCAGTTCTGTCAGGTTGGATGGTAAACGTTGGTGGACAGCCATTTTTAGGTCTCTCCAGAGATGCTCAATTGGGTTTAAGTCAGGGCTCTGGCTGGGCCATTCAAGAACAGTCACGGAGTTGTTGTGAAGCCACTCCTTCGTTATTTTAGCTGTGTGCTTAGGGTCATTGTCTTGTTGGAAGGTAAACCTTCGGCCCAGCCTGAGGTCCTGGGCACTCTGGAGAAGGTTTTCGTCCAGGATATCCCTGTACTTGGCCGCATTCATCTTTCCCTCTATTGCAACCAGTCGTCCTGTCACTACAGCTAAAAAACACCCCCACAGCATGATGCTGTCACCACCATGCTTCACTGTTGGGACTGTATTGGACAGGTGATGAGCAGTGCCTGGTTTTCTCCACACATACCGCTTAGAATCAAGGCCAAAAAGTTCTATCTTGGTCTCATCAGACCAGAGAATCTTATTTCTCACCATCTTGGAGTCCTTCAGGTGTTTTTTTTTTAGCAAACTCCATGCGGGCTTTCATGTGTCTTGCACTGAGGAGAGGCCACTCTGCCATAAAGCCCTGACTGGTGGAGGGCTGCAGTGATGGTTGGCTTTCTATAACTTTCTCCCATCTCGCGACTGCATCTCTGGAGCTCAGCCACAGTGATCTTTGGGTTCTTCTTTACCTCTCTCACCAAGGCTCCTCTCCCCCGATAGCTCAGTTTGGCTGGACGGCCAGCTCTAGGAAGGATTCTGGTCGTTCCAAACGTCTTCCATTTAAGGATTATGGAGGCCACTGTGTTCTTAGGAACCTTAAGTGCAGCAGAATTTTTTTTGTAACCTTGGCCAGATCTGTGCCTTGCCACAATTCTGTCTGAGCTCTTCAGGCAGTTCCTTTGACCTTATGATTCTCATTTGCTCTGACGTGCACTGTGAGCTGTAAGATCTTATATAGACAGGTGTGTGGCTTTCCTAATCAAGTCCAATCAGTATAATCAAACACAGCTGGACTCAAATGAAGGTGTAGAACCATCTCAAGGATGATCAGAAGAAATGGACAGCACCTGAGTTAAATATATGAGTGTCACAGCAAAGGGTCTGAATACTTAGGACCATGTGATATTTCAGTTTTTCTTTTTTAATAAATCTGCAAAAATGTCAACAATTCTGTGTTTTTCTGTCAATATGGGGTGCTGTGTGTACATTAATCAGGAAAAAAATGATTTTAGCAAATGGCTGCAATATAACAAAGAGTGAAAAATTTAAGGGGGTCTGAATACTTTCTGTCCCCACTGTGTGTGTGTGTGTATATATATATATATATATATAATTATTTTGTTTATTATTCAAGCTTATATGTCTTACTGATATATTCACAGGTCAGCTGTGAATATTTTATTCTTTAGAAATAATTATTTCCATAGAGGGGGCACCTGCCAGTACTGATTTAGGTTGTATATTGATTGCATATGTATAGATCTCTGTGAAGATGATCTGAGTACCGGAAAGCTGTAGCGAAGCCCAGTAAGTTTGTAAGCATGGTATTTAAGTGTTACAAACAATTATAAATGGGATAGGAAGTGGGTTTAAAATGGCTTAAAGGGATTACGGATTTAAAGCTTAATAAATGGTTGGCTGTTTTAGTTCAGACACATTAGCTTTTAAAAGATTACTTGTATATTGACCAACAACCACTGTAGCAGATCTTACAATAACGATGGGAGCTGAGGGGGTATCATTTTATTTTGTTTTGGAGGGAGGGAATCCCTGGAGTCTTGCTGAAGCTTGGAGCTTCTCAGCCACGGATTCCCCACCGAGGATAATCTGAAAGGGACTGTTTTAATGTGCTTAATTAGGTCTAGGTAAAGATCTGGTTTAAATTAGATTGGAATTCCACACACCCCACCCTGTCGCTAAAGTAACAGTGAAAACGGAAGTACTGTATTACAAATGGCATGGCACTTAACATGACGACAGTGCCCTATATGTATGGCTCATGTCCAGGGACAGACCCACCTTCTGGACAATTGTCCCTTGAGCTGTGCCTTGAGCACTAATCTACATGGCAATTAAATTCCCAAATTATTATCTTGGCTTTTCAAAATACAATTTCTAGAGTTGCATATAAATGTAAAATATATTTTAGTCATTTGTATAGCATCAGCTGGTTTATCCATGCATTACAAATACATGGACCATTTACACCCATGACCCAAAAAACTACTGTGGTCTACTGTCGTCAACAGAGCATATCCAATAGAAGCCAAATACACTATCAATATGGTACAGTTTTGGGGTTGTATATGAAAATTTGAGCACTCAAAGATAAATACAATAATACAAAGAGGATTTAGAAACTGAGCTGAACCCAGGACCCCTATCGTGTGTATAATGAATATTTGTGTACTGTGTATACACAAATTGCAGTGTACCACACCCTCTATTTGGAGAGTAACTATGATAGCACATACTTTCCCAGTTAGTCTGAATTCATGAAAAGCGGAGCAGAAGTAGAGCTCTTATCTACCAGATGTTTGATTTAATTTGGATAAGATGAACCTTGGCTGGCTTTAGTTTTGCTTCAATTTTTATATAAACTTTTTTTTTGCCATATAGGAGATTCTTGGACCGTGTAGATCCTTTTCTACAAAAGTTGCCATTCATGCATGCATGTTATGCTAATGCAAACAAATGTTTTGTGTCTTTTAGCTTCTTGACTTGTTCATGATTTGGGATTGGTCTACTTATCTTGCTGATTATGGTCAACCCAACTCCAAATACCTGAGGGTGAATCCCAGTACTGCGCTAATTCTGCTGGAGAAGTGAGTATATAGCTCTGGGAGTACATATTTTAATAACTGATGGGACATCTTGTGTAACACTGTCAATGTAAGAACACGGGTCCTGAGAAAAGACATATTCTGCTACTGGTTATGTACTGCTATTGCAAAAACACTGTTTAATAAAAAATGATTGTGTAAAAAAAAATATATATTTCACATATGGGGCAACATAAACAAGAAGTGCCATCTAATTGAGCATACAATTAAAAAGTAGGACAGATACAAGAGTTCATTGTGTTCTGGCAGTAGTAGTTACAGTGGATATAAAAAGTCTACACATCCCTGGTAAAATGTCAGGTTTCTGTGATATAAAAGAACTAAGACAAAGATAAATAATTTCAGAACTTTTTTCCACCTTTAGGCCTCTTTCACATGGACGATCCGTTCAGGTCCGCCTGTCGGTTTTTTAGGCGGACCTGAACGGACGCTCCATAGACCTCTATGGAGCGTTGGATGTCAGCGGTGACATGTCCGCTGACATCTGACCCGCTCCGATCCAAAAAAGTGTGACGGAGGAAAAACCTACTTTTCCATCCGTCTGCGGATCGGATCAGGTGACGATGGACTCTATGGTCCGTCGTCATCCGATCCCCCATAGGGGAGAGCGGCGCTCTGACAGGTGTGCAGCGACGGACCTGTCATCTGCCTGCTCAGCGGGGATCGACGGAGCGATCCCCCGCTGAGCAGAGAGGGCTCCGTACACGTCCGTGTGAAGGAGCCCTTAATGTGACCTATAAACTGTACAACTCAATTGAACAACAAACTGAAATCTTTTAGGTAGAGGTAGAAGTAAAAATAAAAAACTAAAATAATATGGTTGCATAAATGTGCACACCCTCAAACTCATGTTAAATAGGAGTCAGTACATGCTTGCTATTATTTGAAGTGCCTCTGATTAGCCCAAAATAAGGTTCAGCTGTTCTAGTAGGTCTTTTTCTGACATTTTCTTAGTCTCATACTACAGCAAAAGCCATGGTCCGCAGAGAGCTTCCAAAGCATTAGAGGGATCTCAATGTTAAAAGGTATCAGTCAGGAGAAGGTTACAAAGGAATTCCAAGGCATTAGATGTACCATGGAACACAGTGAAGACAGTCATTATCAAGTGGAGAAAATATGGCACAACAGTGACATTACCAAGAACTGGACGTCCCTCCAAAACTGATGAAAAGATGAGAAGAAAACTGGTCAGGGAAACTGCCAAGAGGCCTACAGCAACAATAAAGGAGCTGCAGGAATATCTGGCAAGTACTGGCTGTGTGGTACTCGTGATGACAATCTCCCGTATTCTTCATATGTCTAGGCTATGGGGTAGAGAAAAGAAAAACATCCAAGCCCGGCTAAATTTTGCAGAAACACATCTGAAGTCTCCCAAAAGCATGTGGGAAAATGTGTCATGGTCTGCTGAAACCAAGGTTGAACTTTTTGGCCAAAAAGATTTGACACAAAAACAACACTGCACATCACCAAAAGAACACCATAACCACAGTGAAGCATGGTGGTGGCAGCATCATACTTTGGGGCTGTTTTTTTAAGCTGGAACAGGGGCATTAGTCAAGGTAGAGAAAATTATGCACAGTTCCAAATACTAGTCAATATTGGCACAAAACCTTCAGGCTTCTGCTAGAAAGCTGAACATGAAGAGGAACTTCATCTTTCAGCATGACAACGACCCAAAGAATAAATCCAAATCAGCAAAGGAATGGCTTCACCAGAAGAAGAATGAAGTTTTGGAATGGCCCAACCAGAGCCCAGACCTGAATCCTATTGAAAATCTGTGGGGTGATCTGAAGAGGGCTGTGCACAGGAGATGCCCTCACAGTCTAAAAGATTTGGAGTGTTTTTGCAAAGAAGAGTGGGCAAATATTGCCAAGTCAAGATGTGCCATGCTGATAGACTCATACCCAAAAAGACTGAGTGCTGTAATAAAATCAAAAGGTGTTTCAACAAAGTATTAGTGTAAGGGTGTGCACACTTATGCAACCATATTATTTTAGTTTTTAATTTTTACTTCCCTCCACCTAAAAGATTTCAGTTTGTTGTTCAATTAAGTTGTACAGTTTATAGGTCACATTAAAGGTGGAAAAAGTTCTGAAATGATTTATATTTGTCTCATTTTTACAGGGGTGTGTAGACTTTTTATATCCACTGTATGTTGTGAAGAACAATGGTTATTATAGGAAAAATAAGGAAGCGGGAAAGAGATCACAGTCATATGCTTTTCCTGAAGCCGAACGACAGGAATTAGACAAAAACTACCCTCGTTTGTTTAGTCTAGGGGATGAGGCGTAATACTTACCTTATTCCTGGCTCATGCAGCCGGTCCAGTGCAGTGACCTCTCCCAGGTGCTTCAGACCCTGGTTGCAAGCTCACCTCTTGTCTCCCTGCACTGTGCATGATAACACAGAGGGACTGCTCACAGCCCACAGATTAGGGCAGAAGAGAACAACAGCACTGAAGCAAGAAATAGGGTAAGTAATACACCATATTACTAATAAACTAATAAAGTCCTACCCTGCTTAGGAAGAACCCCTCCCTCCCTAATGAGGACAATCCAGAGAGTACTGAAAATCAGTTCTATACTCTCCAGCCGGACTACCCCAAAGTAAAGAACCCCTGAGTACTACTCTTTTAACGGTCCCCCTTAAAGGGACAACAACCTAAATAGTGGTGAAATATACCTGCCATTCAGGACTGATCCCTGGTGTCCTGTACAATGTACAGAGTGTGTATGCAAGTTCTTCATATGTAATTAGGGTTACCTCTAGTGCATTACACACTTTCATATTTCATCATTAATGAGCCCAGTGACATAAATACTAAACATGAGTGAAATTTCTTTAGCCTATGGTTTATAGATATAATATTACACCTAAATTCTTTAAAGCTGAATTCCAGGAAGTAGCAAATTAATAAATATACCAACTCCTTACCCCCTTTCCCTTAGCTTTGGTGCGATGTAGATCACATACAATTCAGGAATAACGGTGGCATCTGGTCCTGCATTATACGTGGTGATGTTAGTGCAAAGACTGGTTGAAGACTGGTCAGGAAGAGTGGCTATATGGGTCATTTAAAACCAGAACTGCCAAGGTGGAAAACAAAACAAGCATTTGACTATGTGTTGGTAGGGGTGTACGTATTTATTAATTTAGCTACTTTCCTCAGTTCAGGTTAATGCATGACTTACAGTGCATTTTAAAGCAGAGCTCCACCCAAAAGGGGACGTTTTCTTCCCCCCCCCCCCCTTCAGCTGCCACATTTGGCATATTTTAAGGGGGATCGGGTACCTGGTTTTGGCAGGTACCCGCTCCCACTTCCATCTGAGTTTGCTGCCACAAACTCAGCCAGAAGTTTGCCCCCCTCCTCCTTCCCCTGCAGCCAGGCCATTTACAAAGCGTGGCGCGCTTTGCGCATGCACAGTAGGGGACTGGCTGTAAAGCGGCAAGGCTTCACTGCCAGTTATCCTTAGCTGAGATGGCGGCAGCAGCACCCAAGAGCCAATTGAAAAATCGGCTCGGGTGAGGACACTACTGGTTTCGTGGACAGGTAAGTGCTCTATTATTAAAATTCAGCAGCTACAGTATTTGTAGCTGCTAACTTTGAAAAAAAAATTCTGAAGGAGCCTGGAGCTCCACTTTAATGGGTCAGTCTACTACCCCTGTTTGATCTCTGGTGTGTAGCCACAGGAAGGGTAGGGAAATAACTGACAACGGCACACTCAGTTGTGGCAATGTGCATATGTGTGTTGAAAAAGCATTGCCTCGAAGTAGGTTCCCCTTTATAAAGCTGTGAATACCGCTGTTTGATGAAGGGGAAAGGACCCAAGTTTGCTTACAGCACCGCCCTATATTTATGTTTAATTTATCCTCTTTTTTTGCATTTTAAAATGTAATTTTTGAGACAAGAAGTTGCTGACCATTGTAATCATATATTCATAATAAGAACACAGCAGAACATTTGTGTAGGGTGGGCAGGGACTACATCATGGAGCAGAATCTACAAGAGAATTGAAGTATAATTTTTGTGTGCCAAACCTTTTAACTATGTATAAAAGTTTTATTGTATTTTATTTTTAAAGTATCTATATATTTGCTGGCTTGTTTTAACTGTTTTTGAGGACCTCTGTGTTTGCGTTTCCCAAAAACAATGATATTGTGTATTATTTTTTATAAAATAATGGTTGCTGTTATCTGGAATATGTGATCAGAACCTATAGTATTCCATATAATAGATATAGTAGATAGGAACATACATACATATAAAAAGATTTTTTTTTTTAAAACTGAAATTTGTTAACAGTGAGTATCAGGACCACATCCCAAGGTGTACAAAAACTATCATTCATTTATGGTCTACATCTTCTATGGTCCACTTCATTTGTGATGCGGTGTGATGGAAATGAAGAGTTCCACTGCACCTAGAGAGCCGCATGGCTTCCTGCTTCGGTTTTGGATTTTTGTATTCCGAGTCAAGAAGGCTATAGTTGGGCAGATTTTGTCTTTGTTTTAATTGTGGATCTTCTACGACTTTTAAATCTAACTTGTGCAACATTTAACAGCAACACTTGCTAGTCTATAGAGAAAAGGGAGCAGTTGCTGACTTGTCAGAGGGTTTTTAGCATGTTGAAAAAGGTTTAAGGGCAAGTACTTCCCAGTTACTGCAAGCAACATTTTGGCCTATTTTGACTGCCTTCGAATATCCCTAATTGCAGTGTATATTATTTTTCAGTTACTCCTACACTTAAGCCACCCATAGACCTGAGATTACTATTTATAACCAGCCAGGTCAGGCAAACCCCCCTGTGTATGGGAGATCAGAGAGGTCCAGCTATCTGTTCTGAACGAAATACAATTGTTCAGGCAAATTGAAAAGCTCTTGTCCAGGTGCTATTGTTGATACAGAAATAAAAATGCGCCCACACTGCACCATTCTCTTGTTGTTGAGTGCTGGCAGAACGCTGGACCCTTATCATCATACCCTTTTATCATACGAGGTATCTGGGTCCACAGATCAGCCCAAAAACAGTGTTAAAGAAAGAGAATGCCAAAAATTTAGAATAAGTACACCATAGATTTATTAGTCTTGGTACGAGATCAGTAGGTAAATCCAATGTGTTTCAGGGATTCACAACTCTTGCTTCATCAGAACTATGAGGTATAACAACATAAAACATTATCAATAGATGGATCTAAAAGTAGTACATTTTTAGCCCATTATAAAACCTATGGTTTTTACGGCATGCAATACAGTATATAATTGTTGATTTGTTCACTATTCCCTTCGCTGTTCTTATTTTTACATGTATTCATTTATATTATGGAAGGCATGTAATATTGCTTTGGTTTCTAAGCTGTACAGTATGTGTATATATATATATATATATATATATATATATATATATATATAATTTTTTTTTTTTTTTAAACTAGCTAATTTTCCACTACTAATTTTGTTATACATTTGTATGTTAGCCGTGATGAAAGGGGGAGTTGCGAGCCACCAAAACGCTTTGACTTTTACAGTACCTACTGATCTTTTTTCAAGACTAAAAAAATCCACCCTGAGCTTATTAAAGTCTTGTCTTTTTTAGTTTAAAAATAACAAACATGTTGTACTTACCTGCTCTGTGCAGTGGTTTTGCACAGAATAGCCCAGATCCTCCTCTTCTCGGGTCCCTCGCCAGCGCTCCTGGTCCTGCTCTCCTGCCGGGTGCCCCCACAGCAAGCAGCTTGCTATGGGGGCACTCTAGGAGAGCCGCTGCTCTGTTTGTCTATTCAGAGACACAGCCGCGGCTCAGCCCCACCCACTCTCTGTCTTAATTAGTTCACTGCCTTTGACAGCAGTGGGAGCCAATGCTACCCGCTGCTGTGTCTCAGCCAATCCTGGACAGTTGAGGCTCTTGCGCAACATCTCTTGATGGAGATGGGCTCAGGTAAGTATTAGGGGGGCTGCTGCACACAGAAGGTTTTTTTATATCTTAATGCATAGAATGCATTAAGATAAAAAAAATCTTCTGCCTTTAGAACCACTTTAAAAACTTGTGGCTCTCTCTTCCTGTAAGCCGGGTACACACTATTGTCTTTTTTTCATTCAACCAAGCAGGTTGAATGAAAAAAAACTGTCAGCTCTTATTTCAGCGATCTACACTACTGAACTGTTGTGTTCTGTCAGGGGGGCAGCTCCCCCGTCAGAAAACTCCAATCAGCGCTCTCTGCCATTGGCTGAAAGCACTGATCGGGAGTCGTCAGATGCTGGTTTTCCAGCATACACATCTGACAGAAGTTGGCCGAACAGACCGACATGCACACGGGCCGAATGTCGGACGTTTTTTTTTTCTTTTTAACCAGACTTTTTTTTTCCAACATTCGGCCCTTGTGTACGGGACTTACCCCTTTTTTGTAGCCTGGGACCATGGGATTGTGCCTAGACTTCAACAAAGTTATGGTTGCCCTGTAGCTTATTGCATGTGGCAGGTTTAGGCAACTTTCATCTCCCCAGTTGAGGAGGAACAACAATTCCCTGCTGGCCACTGAATACCAGGGCAAGCTAAAATTTCTGCCACAGCCAAGAGTCTTGTGTGGGGCATGGAATGAAAGCTTTCACTTTTTCCTTTACTTCCCCTAGGATGAAGGACGTCAACAAGAAGAATAATATATTCGCCCAGTTCAAGAAGAATGATCGGGACAGACAGAAGTTAATTGACACCGTGGTGAAGCAGCTTAGAAGTTTGGTGAATGGGATGTCACAGCACTCCTAGTGATGGTCCTTCTCCTGCACAGTGTACATATGGAAATATCACAATCAGCACATCTCTTTGCTTCTGTTTTTACAGTTATGCTGAGTAAAGAAGGGAGATCAGAGGCTGGCTAGCTTGGGTATATACCATGTTTTTAGGTTTTAAGAATATGTTTTGTACATTGCACAGAAGTGGTTCAGCATTGCCCAGGTAATTCAAGTCACTGAAGTGTACATATAAAGAATGGACCATGAATATTGTATTTTAAATATTGCTGCTAAAGGCTGCCACTTTTCTAGGGCGTTTCATGCTGGGATTTCTGAGTCATGTGACCTCAGTGCCATGACGAGGGCATAGCTGGTCATTGAGATGAACTGTCTGCAAGCATTGGTACCGGACACGGTGTGGCATTATCTTGTAGACTTGGATCAATGGCCTCCAAATGGACATGTCTTCCGATCTGAGCACGTGGCTGCCATTATCCACTTTTATTATATTCTTGGTTCTCAGGGTTGTGATTTTCAACTATACCTGTAAATAATGGCTTTTATTCTCTTTTGGGAATAAAAAAAAAGAATGTTGACAAAACCCTGTATGTTTGTTTTTTGTAATAAGCACTTGAACTGTGAGAATATGCTTAGCCTCACAGAGAAAACGATAGAAAAACTAACCATGTTGCCCTTAACAACTGGATTTTTATTCTTTCAGCACAAATTTCAAAATAAAAGAGAGTGATTTCATGTATTCCATGTTTACATTCCAAAAGTTGAAGATGCAATTCAAATTTCAATAAATTTAAACATGCCATTTTCCTTTTTTATAAATTCTTAATTTTTCGAATTTTTGAAGAAGAAAAATATAATATACCCAAAAGAACACTGCTTTATAGGTGTAATCAAAGCTCTATATGTAACCAAGGCCAAACAAGGTATCCCACTATAAACCCATACAAGAATGAGGGTTGCCACTCCAGGCTCCTATTAGTCCTCACCCACTAACGACCACTGTGAGTACAGACAAGGAAGGGGCTCATCTCAGCTCAATAGATGCAAATGAGGGAAAATAAGTGGTCCTGATTGCCATACATCTCGCAAGACCCTGTGTGAATGGTAAGAGCAACCTCAGCCCAGACTTTATCCAGGTCACTCCCCCAAAGCGTTTTGGCCCACCCACGGGGCTTAGCCATGACTAAGCCCTGTGGGCGGCCAGATGTAATGGGGGGCATGGCCTGGATGGAATCTTGGCTGAGGCTGCTCTTACCAATCACACAGGGTCTGCAAGATGGCACCAGGGACCACTTTCTAAAGGTATCCCATTATACTAGACCAGGGGTGTCAAACTCAATATTGATTGCAGGCCGCATCAGCATTATGGCTGCCCTCAAAGGGCCGGTTGTATATGTAAGACTAGATGCTAGATACCAGGAACACTCCCACCATCAACAATCACCATTCCTTACATCACAGTGCACCCTCTTTGCCTTGTGCTGCTGCCGGGAAGAAGCTGGGGTAGAGCTAGGAAGCAAAAAGTGCGAGGTCTGGAGGAGGACCAGAGGAGGGCGGAAGTCAGCTGCCAGAGACTGCTGAATACTGAGACCAGGGGAGGCGGAGATGGGGCTGCACGGAGAAGTAAAGGATTTGGTGGAGGTATTCTGTCCTCCTATCTGCTCCCGACTGCTTAGACAAGGGGGGGGCAGAGAGGAGGGGGGATGCCACAGGAGAGGTGTGAGGGCCACATTAAAAGGCCTGGAGGGCCGGTTTCGGCCCCCAAGCCTTGTGTTTGATACATGTGTACTAGACCCTTTGGATCACATGTCAGCAAGTCTTGTTGTAAGTCTCATAGCCTACACTGGAAACATGACAAGTTAAGTTTCCTAGGTTCAATATAACAAGTAGTACACATGGCATTTTCATTGAGTGCAAGGCTAGCTGCTGGAGTACTGTCCCGTGTACATGCTTTTTCACCTTACTATGTCTAAGTCTATGGATATAAATGATGGATCCTGCTATTCAATTAGAAATAATTTAGAGGTTGTTCACTTAGGCTTGGTTCACACTGATGAGATTTTAGAGGCTTGGGTCGCACTGAGATGCATGACAATGGAGATAACACTGTTTCCAATGGTGCCTGTTCACATCAATGCAACTGCGATGCGACTTTTGGAAAGGGCCCTGTGCTACTTTAGTAGGATTTACAGTGCAATTTAGCTTCATAGAATATACAAACCACTTCCGAAACACAAAGTTGCACTACATAATCGCACTGCAAATTATGTCAAAATCGAATCACAGCAGTGTGAACCAAGCCTTAGGAAAGTTATTGTTTGCAAACCTGTGCTCACTTTCAATACCCCAACCAGGTTTAAGAGAAATTAAAAAGAAAATCATTTTTTGCTAGCACAGGATTGATTACTTGAAAAGAACATGGCTTCACCTTATTTACTAAACTCAGTGAACATTTGCTTTGTAAGGTGAAGATTCTGTAAGTCAGGGATCTCCAAACTTTCTAAACAAAGGGCCAGTTTACTGTTATTCACACTTTTAGGGTGCCAGACTGTGGCCAGTGGGAGTAGAAAATGCCCCAGCATCAGTGGGAGCAAACTATGCCTCAGGCTTGGTGATCAGTGACAGCAAAAAAAAAATGACATAGCACCTGTGATCAGTGGAAGAGGAATGGGTCCCCATCGTTGGTTTCCATGGAAAAAATGCTGCTCCCTGGTTGGTATCACTGTATGAATTTGTTCCTCCTTGTTGGTGGCAGTGGGAGGATTAGCGCCCAATTGATGGTGTCAATGGAAGAAACGTTGCCTCATTATTGGTGTCAGTGGGAGGAATCGTGTCTAAATGTTGATGTCAGTGGAAGAAATATTACCCCATTGTTGGTGTCAGTGGGAGGAAGAGTGCCTTATCAGTGGAAGAAATAGTGCTTCATATTAATGGGAGTAATAGTGCCCCAAGGATCATATAAAGGCAAGAAAAGGGCACAGTTTGGAGACCACAGGTTTAAGTGAACAGTCGTCACTTCTTTAATCAATCAACACCAGTATCCTTAAAGAGGAAGTAAACCCTGATGGGTTTTACTTCCTCTTTATTTCCCTGCAAAGATAAAGCATAATAGGCTAGTATGCATCGCATACTAGCCCATTATGTGTCACTTACCTGAAACCGAAGCCTGCACTATCAGGGAGCCTCCATCTTCACCCCTCTTCCTTCTGGGGCTGCGAACTCCGGCTCTGTGACTGGCCGGAGTCACGTGACATCACTCCCATGCATGGGCGCGGGAGCCGTCAGTCACAGCATGACCCCCTTTAGAAACTGCACAATCTGCCCTTTCTAAAGTGTGCATGCGCCGTAGACATCGGCGCACGGCTTTATTGTAAATATCTCCTAAACCGTGGAGGTTTCGGAGATATTTCCAGCACCTACAGGTAAACCCTAATATAGGCTTACCTGTAGGTAAAAGTGGTTGTACATGGTGTACAACCATTTTAAAATCAGCTTATAATCAAAATGATAATATATAAAGAGAATAGGATTCAAATGTAACAACATTGTATACTGTAAGTTGAAGTGTGGGAGAGAATGGAGTGCAGATTGTGCCTGTATAACCGTGCTGTAGACTATATGCAGTACTGTACATTTTATAATTGTATAGATAAAATGTCTTGCACAATTGCATTATATTAAGGCCGGATGTGTAATTCATGTATTATGGCAAATCAAGTGGACTTTAAACTTGCATAAAATACCATGCATAATTTAGGCATTTCAGCCAATTATAAGAATCTGGGCACACCTGTTTAAATCATCTAAATTTCAACATTGTTACAAAATCCCAACAGTATATTTTTCAATATTGACCCAAAGGTGGTATGTTCCTATTGGCATCTTTGTTACAGGCTCTTTAAAGAGTTGCTTGCAGGTTGGCACACATGCTGAGACTTGCAGTCCCTCAATACATGGAAGTCCTGAGATAGTCCAAGCCTAGAAGTGGCTTCTTCTAAAGTCAGTTTCTGTTCAGTCTTCAGAGAAATTACTGCTTATTTACAAGCTGGATTTTCATGTAATGCTCCTCTTTTGTTCTCTATAAAACCTGCTCCGATCACTTAGCGTTACTCCAGTATTGGCTTTGGTGGCTTTCCAAATAGCAGTTGGCAGATGAGCGTGCGTTCCTTAGTGGTGTGCAGGGCCAGCTACTCTGCTTTTATTGCAGTTTGTGATCTGGGGAATTGTCCTTCATGGGAGATACATTTGAAGCCGTAAATTATCAGAGAGTGGACTCCAACTCCAAAGAGATTTATACTGATGGCGCTATAAATTATTAGCAAATGTATTTCATGTTTGTGCTGCCACCGATAATGCTGGGAATGTAGAAAGACATGTATATTGATTGAGCTCACATGCCCATGTCCAGGACGTTTACTGCATGAACAGGGACCTGGGCAGTGTGCCTCCAGCCTCCTCTCCTCTGATAAGAGGCCGACAGTTAACTCTTTTCATCAGTGTCATACAATGGAGAATTATGTCACAGTAACAGCTAGGATCTTCTTATAGTGCATTTCTATCGAGTAAACATTCGATTTATTGAGGGTCCATTTACATTTTTGCAGTGTGTGCTGTGTTAAGGCAGCTCATTGAAAATAATAGGCTGCCAATGGAATAAAATGTCAAAACAGATGTGTCACGAAATGTGTAATGCAACATGCTATGGTGTATTGCCATGCAAAGCCTTGGTAGGTTGGAGTGACATATGAAACGAATGGCATTGCAATGCAGCAGCTTGTGTAATGTATGTTGGCACATGTACCACAGTGCAATGAGCCTAAAGGGGCCCTTAAAGTGGTTGTAAACCCTTACATATACCCAGTGAAGTGACTGGCCTCAGGTGATACATGATAATGAAATTAAACAAATCCTCCTACATAAGTTGTACCTGTTTATCTATAGCCATCTTTCCCCTATATCTATTCAAAGTGCAGAATTTACAGGAGATCTCTCCCGCTCTGAATAGAAGGCAGCTCCCTCCCCGTCACCATTTTTTTCTTGGTGTCAGGAAAGCTCATCAGAAGTGACCCATGCTTTTAGCAGGGGAACGAAACAGCGGACAGAAATTACACTTAGTGTTCTGGATTGTGACAAGCACACACTATACAGTAGATCAGGGGTCTCAAACTGGAGGCCCTCCAGCTGTTGCGAAACTACAAGTCCTACCATGCCTCTGCCTATGGGAGTCATACTTGTAACTGTCAGCCTTGCAATGCCTCATGGGACTTGTAGTTTGACAACAGCTGGAGGCCCGCCAGTTTGAAACCCCTGCTATAGAGGGATATGCTTTTTTCATATTTCATGTCTGAAGGTTTACAACCACTTTACAGTAATATTTATGTAAATTCTATATCTTTCAAGTGGCCAGCTATAGACCAAGGAACATGGTCTTCGTCATTATAAATTGACAGAATGAGGGGCTGATTTACTACAGGCAAATAGATAGTGCACTTTGCAAGTGCAGCTGCTTTAGTAAAGGGGAAGCTTCACTTTGCAAAAAATACCCAATCACATGCAGAGAAGATAAGAAATAAAAAAAAAAAATACAGCAATTTTACTTGCACACGATTGGATGATGGAGGTCAGCAGAACTTCCCCTCATTTACAAAGCTCTGGAGCAACTGCACATACAAAGTGCACAGTCTATTTGCTTTTAGTAAATCAACCCCAGAATAAATTGCTTTCACCAAGACCAGTAAACACTTTAGCCGTGATTTAATAAAGCCTACCCGTGTACAACGGCTCATCGATTTGCACAGGCAGCCAAATCACATCCTCATGGTACTTACTAAGGTCCCTAGATGCCTTGCAGAGACATGCACACAGGTACATTGTACATGCAGTGAATTTACCAAAAGCTTGGTTTGCTGTGGAGTTTATGCTCCAGCATCTGAACACACTACAAAGCAGCACGCCTAAAATAAAAATTTAATTTTCTCTAATGTTTTTTGGACTCAATTTCATAAGCTGATGATTGGAATGCAGAGTCCAGTAATAAATACCCAATGTAGGCTACCTCCCTTGTTCTTACAGAGCGATGAACAAAGACCTGCTGCTTTATTTCATACGTACACTTCATTCCTTAGTGAGCAATCGTGGCTCTTGTCATATTTTTTGTCTTTTTTTTTTTTGTTCCGTGACATATTACGATATGTATTCCTTGGTGTAGAAGGACACAAAAGTAGCATTATTTGGATTTTCAATCTGCACAGTGGGCTAGAAATGCACCATATGTATTGAACATCAGTG